>NC_136266.1:124878181-125160681 GCF_964187855.1 Myxine glutinosa | reverse complement strand
GCGCTTAACGCGCTCAAAATTACAAGCTGCTGGAAATTTGTGTTGTTTTAAAGCAAAACCCGAATTTTGAAATCGCGCCATGGCTGGTCAAGGCGACGGGATGCCGGTGGGAGAGATACAGATAGACGGGGTAGAATCGACCCAGGACCCCAGGGAAGAAGTGGGGAAAATGGTGGAGGAGAGTAAAGAAGGTGTGGTTGAGGGGGTATCAGGCGCACAAAATGGCGCTCTCGCGCACGAGGTTGGGGCGGCTGCGGCCGCACCCTTTGTACTACCAACGGTGGCCCAAATGCAAGCCTTCATGGCCCAATTCATGGTGGAAATGCAGACAGAAAACGACAGTATGGAACGAATGGAAAAAAGAATGAGGGCTGATAGTGAGCGAATGAGGGAGAAATTGAGTAACCAAATTGAAGCAATAACGAACGAAATGAGGGCCGATTATGAGGAACGGGCGAAGGACAGAGTCGCATATGAAGTAAGGGAAGCGGAGAGGGACAGAGACCGCGGGTTGGGCGAGCAGGTCCCACGGGTGCACGAGGAGGTAACGCGGGTCGAGAAGCGCTGGTTGAGCGAAGCGGAGGAAAGCGCGGGTACAATGACGGGGGTAGAAATCGCGACACGGGGTTTGGAAAAGCCGGCGACCGATGAGGTAGAGGGAATTTTATTAAAGCCAACGGTCGTCGAGGTGAGTAAAGAAAAAGCGGAGGTGGGCATTGAAATTGAAGAGACCGGGGACTTAGAAAACCACTCGCGGCAGGAGGAGGTGATGGAATATGTACAAGGTCGGTGCTCAACTCATAATTATGTGCTCACTAACCAAATAAAGAGTTTGCCGGTTTTGGTGCAGGGAGGAAGAAGAACCCCGAAGGTGAGACGTGCTGTGTATTGTGCGGGGAGATTTTGTAAGAGGATGTTTGGCGACAAAAGAATTTTCGCGCGCTTGGGATCGAGGAGGCATCCGGGCGTTGGTGAAGGGTCCCGTGTGAGTAAAAATGGCAAATGGCACGCGTGTGAGGAAAAAGTGTGCGTCAAAGGGTGAGCGTGTTACGAAGTGCGAGTGTGATACCGAGTGCGAGCGAGAATGCACGTCGGGGTGTACGGGGTGTGACACAGGGAGTGAGAGCAATACGGAGTGTACGTGCGAGGGGGAGTGTGACACGAGGAGTGAGTTGGTGGTGGAGCGGGTGCGAGAATGCACGCTTGGAATGGTTGAGGGTGTGCGAGGAAGCACACCTGAGTTGGTGGTAGCACGAGTGTGGGAGAGCCCATGTGAGCGCGTTAGTGGGTGGATGCCAGAGTGCACGCCCATGGTGAGTGTTACGGAGGAGAGGTGTGGACCGAGGTGTGCGAACGGCGAGTGTGCGCGAGAGGTGTGGTGTGTAACAGGGAGAGCGTTGGTGGAATGTACGGACGGCGTTGGAGCACCGAGCTCGGTGAGGGTGAAAGGGGTAGCGTATGCGTGTGAGCATGCAGGTGAAGCATCGACGGTAACCGGGTTAGCGTTTAGGGTGACGGATAGCCGATGCGAGCACTCGGGGCGCGGTGTGCTTTGTTGGATGCGAGGCCCGGCGCGGATCGAAGCTGCGTCGTTTCTCTTCGAAGCGTCGTTGCCGATTCGGGCTTGGCCCCACCCCGCACGGTCGAGTCCGGGCCTTGGCGGGCGAGGCGACCGGTCCGGTTCAAGGGTGAGTGGGAGGAAGCGGAACTGTGCCCCCTCGTGGGGACGGGGTTCCGACCGGGGGAGATTGAGCCATCGGGCCCGGGACCGCAAGGTACCGCGCCGAGATGGTGCGTGGAATCTCGGCCCGACCAAACCACCTCCCTTGAACCGAAAGCCGGACGGATTCAACCTGCAGGCGACCAAACCACCCGCGTTCATTGCTCGGCTTTGCGAAGCCGAGTTTAATGATGTCATGACGCACCGAGGCTAGGATATAGCGGACTGTGATGATGATATTAGTGATAGTGGTTTTGATCAAAAATTTAGAATAGTGAGTAGAATTGGCAGTAATTGGAAAATTTTTGATTTGTGGAAATTGGACGAGCAAAATTTATAGTAAGAGATGCCCCATGTGATGGGATGGCCAATCCACCATCCCTCACAGCGGGGGGCAAAGGAGCACTAGTTTTATGGGGTTTATGGCAGTGAAAACTAGCCCGGGAGGGTTAGGATATATAGTGTGTAGGGATCTAGAGAAATGACCTTAGGTAACGTTAAGGTTAGTTAGTGACCGACACCTGTAGTGGGGACGCAGGTAGATTAGTTTGGATGATAATGACGTGGTATGTGCTTAGTTTAAAGGGAAGACGGGGAGCACTAAGTTAGCAGGGTAACAGGTAGTTGAGATGATGCCGTGTGGTTGAGGATTGGAAGTGTATGGTGAACAGGTGTGATTGAACAGGTGTGATTGCACAGGTGTGCAACTGAACAGGTGAATGGAGCAGTGTTTGAGTGATGGTGATGGTGAGGTGTGTTGTGTTGACCAACTGGTCCAGGAAGAGGAGGAGGGTGCAGGTGGCACCAGGTGTGATTGCACAGGTGTGCAACAACAGGTGTATGGAGAATGGTTGTGTGGAATAAATGGTAGTGTGGAATATATGGAGTATTGGAATGGATGGTTGTGGAGTGAGTATGGTGGAAACTATGGAGTGGAGTGGATGGTGCGAAGGTGTGAATGGGGGAAGAGTGGACCCCCATCACGAATACCCGGGGCGGGTAGTGTAAGTGTTAGGTAGAGGGTATAGGTAAATTGTGGTTGGATATTGGCATCTGTGGTGCGGGTGGAAGAATGATGTTTGGATGGGTGCATTAGTGTTGTGGAAATGGCTGGGCGTGTAGCCTGTTAGTATGTGTAGTTGGTTTGGGCACTCCACCACTGTGAGGATGTCGGCCAGGTGAGGCCGCAGGTGGGCTCTGGGAGCCGGTAGTTGTTGTGGATGGGGCCCGAGGATCCGGAGGACGGACCCGGGTAGCCCAGTGCCAGAGGGCACCAAGGGGTGACAGAGCCAGGAGGGGCCTTCCCCAGTTAGTTAGGTTAGGGTGAGGAGCTAGGTAAGCTCGGGTGGCAACTACAGTGGTGGAGGTGTGCAGGTGGGTAGACCTGCTGGGAGAGCTACACGTCTCAGCCCAGAAATTGTGCAAGGGCACCGGGAGTTGCATCGGGGGAGTGAGACCCCAAATTGAGGAGGCACCACAGTTTGGTCAATGGGAATTGGTTTTTAGAACCCATAGTGTAAGTTGGCCAATGGATTGGCAGGGAAAGACCCCGGGTAGAGTAAAGTGTGTTAAAGTCATTTAGAAGGTAGATAGGATGAAGGATCTCCTCGCACCATCTACATGCACTCACCTGAGATGACGTACCTCCACACCATGCCATGTTTTGATTATTTTTTATGTGCAAATATTTTGGATTGTGAAACGCATCATGACGTGGGTGTGACATTGTGCTTGATGTTCCATCTCTTCCTCCTTATGAGGATTGATGATGAATTGGTGATGGCAAATTTTGGCTAGAGGGATTGTGGTGACGAAATTGGTATAAGGGAAATATGGGAAGACGTGACAGTAGTGACGAATTTGTAAAGGTGTAGATTTTGTACATATGGGGTAAGGGCAAGGGTAGTGTAGGTGACAGGGGGGTGACGTACGGTAGGGACGAGCTTTCTCACTTCGCCCTCCGTACGCATTTCACCTTGCATTGCCTTATTGATGTGTACCCTTGTGACCTTACCCCTCGCTCATCTGTCTTCCCCCTTTTGTCTCCCACATGACCTGTGCGCCATTGGGCGCCGAGGGGAGCGTGCGTGAGTCCTCCATTGTGCGCCTGGAACTCCCAGAACCAGCTGTCTGCATCGATGCACCACATTATGGACCACATGTCAGTGGCCGAGCACCACTTATGGACCCCATGGGTTGGGGCATGGCCCCTCTGCTGGAACCGGCCATGAGGGCCCGAAATCTTGCTGGCGGACCTTGGCCACAGGGCACCGATGCCCCACAGGTGAACCACACTAGTCGGCCCTGTGGGCCATAAATAAAATAAATAAAAGGGACACGTTGGGTGCAAGTTTTAATACAAATAGGCCGCCAGCAAAGAAAATGACAACATCTGGAAGAAAGTAGATAGCCAGCAGAGGGAGCCGAAGAGCAAGAGACCACCTGCAGGGTTAGGGGTTGTTGATTTATTTTTATTATTGAACATTCATGAACCATGGTGACTGCACCGAATGGTGCTTGAGGGTGCTTTGGTGCGTTTTTTGGGTGCTTTCATGGTGCATTGATGCAGAGCAGACTGTCTCCCCCCCAGAAAGAACAATTACAGGTCCTGGGTTAGTCTTGTAAATAAAAGTAGTCAATTGTAAATAATGCTCCCCACCGTCAGTGTGTAGTTTGAAGACCATTCCGCAATTCGGTTAGCTGTGGGCGTGAGTCTGTTAGGCAGGGTGCAATGGAGCAGCGGGACATATTTATTTATGTTTTAAAACTGTCGCACTCAGGGTCAGGTTAAAAGTAGAGGGAACTACACCTACGTGTCACACTAAATAAAGTTATAGGCCTGGGATGTGCCTAAGAGGAGGAGGGTGCAGTGTTGCGGATATGAGGATTGCATTTTTTTTATTGTGTTGTATTATATTGGAAATGGTGATGAACATTGTTGAATATGGCCCCTCCGGCCTCCAGAGTTGTGTAAAGGTAAAAAGGGCGTCCCGGTAGTTATTCCATGAAACACCACATTGCAGGACCCGATAAAACCCTTGTTCAGTAGCTTATATCTTATTATGTGTTTTAGAGTAAGGCCTTGTCTTCCATTAGAATAATACTCCATTGCACCGAATCAATTAAGAATAGCTCCCCTTCAATACTTCCATTTCCCAGCCAAACTCTCCATCTGCGGGTAAAGCAGTTCACAAGCGTGGGGTGCACGCCCTCTCATTTCGCTGCTATAGTGAATATGTGCTCCGTGCTCTGTTTGAACAGGAGGGGCGGGGTCGCCCGGGAGAGGCAAGCCCAGGGCGCGCCACGAAGGGCGGGGCTGTTCAGCCCCATGCCCAAATAAGGAAACAAGCCCGTGGCTCGCCACGAGGGGCGTGCCGTCGGCGCCATGCCCAAATAAGGAGACAAGCCCGTGGGATTACCATACAAGGTCACGAAACAGAGCACGGGGGAGGAGGGCGGTACCGAAACTGAAGGGGGCGTGTCAGACCCGCGCTGAAGGTTTAGAGAGAAGGGTGCGACGATCGCTGCGACAAGCTACACGAGGGATACGGCAGATGAGTCCAGGTGCCTAAGAGGGTTGGCAGTCCACCGGGAGAGAGTTCAGAGTTGCACCGGAGTTGCGTGAGAGATACGAAAAGCTTTTGACAAAGAGCCGCTTCAACCAGCCCCGTTTCAACCAGCCAAGTGACCCTGCCGGCGTGCGCTGTAAAGCCGAATACAAGGAGCTGCCGGCTCCTCGCTTCCCGCCCGGAGTGGACCTGCTCGCTGTGCCCTGTGATCCCACCTGCTCATCCTTTCCAGCCATTCCTGCCTGCAAGTTCCCCATTTGCGTACGTGAGTTTGTTTTGTTCGTGCTGTCCTGGGTAGTAACTAAGTCTGTATAAGCTAGTAATTTTCACTGTGTCACCTGCGTTTTCATGTCACCTGTAAATAATCGTGACTGCTCTTTTTGCTTATGTGTGTAAATAATAATAAACCCCGTTACTCTTCTGTACGTCTTCTTCTTCTTCCTCTTTGCATTCGTCGTCTTAGTCTTTTCCACATTGAGTATCTGTGGTGCGATACGGCCAACGTTTGGGTGAATCGGGTTTAGTCGGGGAACAACTGTTCGGTCGCGGAGCCTCCGCTCGGCAAACATACCATCCTTAACCGCGTACCGTAACAATATATATATATATATATATATATATATATATATATATATATATATATATATATATATATATATATATATATATATATATATATATATTTATCCAGAATAGTTTAGTCAAAAGGAGAAAGGAAAGCAGATATCACATCTTGTGGAGCTCATACACTCGACGATGAGCCTAGTCAGAGGAAAACTAAACCAATCAGCAATCTAATTCCACTCACCCGAGAACTCTGTGAAACGAGCTGTGTGGCCCCGTACATAGCTACAACAAATGATTGACTCATCATTCTCTTCAAAATTAAAGAAATTCCGAACACAATTCAGCAAAAACTATAGTTGCATGAAAATTTTAAGGCAATTAAATATGTACTTTCTCTTTAAGGCAAGCATTTGCACCTACATGTAAAAGGCAAGTGTGCATTCAGAAAGTATTCAGACCCCTTCACTTTTTTCACATTTTGTTATGTTGCAGCCGTATGCTGAAATCGTTTAAATTCATTTTTGCCCTCATCAATCCACACTCAATACCCCATAATGACAAAGACAAAACAGGCGTTTAGAAAGTTTTGCAAATTTATTAAAAAGAAAAAACTGAAATATCACTGACATAAGTATTCATACCCTTTGCTATGACACTTGAAATTTAGCTCAGGTGCCTCCCATTTCTCTTGATCATCTTTGAGATGTTTCTACACCTTGATTGGAGTCCACCTGTGGTAAATTCAATTGATTGGACATGATTTGGAAAGGTACACACCTGTCTATATAAGGTCTCACAGCTGACGATGCATATCAGAGCAAAAACCAAGCCATGAGGTCGAAGGAACTGCCGGCAGAGCTCAGAGACAGGATGTGTCGAGGCACAGATCTGGGGAAGCCTACAAAAACTTTCTGCTGCATTGAAGGTTCCCAAGAGCACATTGGCCTCCATAATTCTTAAATGGAAGAAGTTTGGAACCTATATATATATATATATATATATATATCAAAATATTGTGGACAGATTCTGATGAAATTTGATGTACAGGTTGGGTGTGTGACACGGACAGATTGATTGGATTTCAGTGAAGATCCGGATCCATTTCCGGATACTATAATTTTTATGCGATTCTTCACTATTGAGAGATGAGGCATTAAACGATAAACAGCACGATATCTCAAAAAGAATTGTGAACGAGTCATGACGAAACTTGGTGGATGAGTTGGGTAGGTGCCAAGAAAACCAATTAAATTTTGATTCAGGTCCGAATCCAGAACCGGCCAATCAGTGGAATACAAAATGTAAACTAATCAGCCTGGCGGAGGTATGCGCTCTACTGAGTGCCATTCTGGTTATAAATTGTGTTTTAAGTATTGACTGGCACAAAATTAAAGGAGTTTGAGTTTGTGATGGCAAGGCTACAAATCAATATAACCATCGTATCAATTGCAATTAATATCGAATAAGAACCATTTAACCCTCGCTCCCTGTCCAGCTGCAACAGAGTTATGTGCACAAAGACATTGTCTCGACAAAGGAGAAGGTCGTAAAGTTACGAGTTAGCAAATCTTTAACTGAACACACAAAACAGTTGCATAATGCCAAAACTGTGGTTATGTTCTGTCACAATAAAGGATTTTCAGCTTGACAACAGCCCATTTAATGATTAATCAATCATACTAAAATACGCCATTTGGTGTCTGTCTGTCTGTCTGATGAATTTTTGACACCAATACATTCCGTCATTACTTATCCAATCTCAACCAAACTTGACAGGATGAGAAGGGTTACATAATGAAGGTTGTAGCGCATTCATTTGCCCCCTCCCCAAGGGGGTTTTCTCCCCCGAGCGGATTTTCCCCGCCATTGCCGTCAATGAGGTTGCGTATTGAGGTGTATATCAATGTTAAATTAGCTTTATCGTGGCGTTTTTCCAAAGACGCTTTTAATAACAAAATTAATGATAATCGCATATTGTAAATGTTATTACAAATCAATGTTAATACTAATAATGTCCTAAATACCCAAGGCGTTTTTCCTGCAGTGATAACGTGTATAAATAGCTTATAGTTATAATGGCGTTTCCGTGGGAGCAACGGCTTCTGCAGGAAGTAAAAATATTAATTATTATAAACCACAAACATGTATGCTTAGCTTTTTAAACAGTCGCTAATGCTCTTTATAGCACTAAAGGAAGAAATTTGGAGGAATCCCGACATCCGTGAAGTAAGGTTTACTTACAAAACTGAACGAAGATCTACTGTACTCTATATAATCCACAAATGTTGGGTTAATAACAAGGCCCTTTCTGCGGCTACCGTGGCATTTTTCATAGCAAACTTTTGAAACTCACTCCTGCTGTTTGATATGAAACTGAAAGGGAGGATGACCGGGGTGTGCTCATTTACCAAGCAGCGAGCTTGCGCTTGCCAAGCCAGCTGTTCCTTAACGGTTTTGAATGCAATGCTTGCTCAAATGCTTAAACCACTTGGCGATCTGTCCACAAGAAACTTGGTAAATGAACACCCCCAATGTTCTTGAGACCCGACCATAGATAGACTGTAATCTATATACCTCAAAGAGGAATGACCCTTCTTGCCGCTCCCATAGTGTGCGGGTGTACTAGTCCAAAAAATGTGCCAAATTTGGTCGCAATACCATCAGCAGTTTCGGAGAAGTTTCAAGTGTTTACGGACTGACAACGCGCCATCACAGACGCTCCCCTGTACTTAGTTCCAGGTGAGCTAAAAATGAAGAGTGTAATACATACATATAGTTATCCTACGAGTATTGTTATGTTTGTCAGGGGTAGGCAGTGATTACTTTACACCAGGTAGATTTGTATAGATTAGTGTGCTACGATTGTCGTGAAGAAGAAGAACCACCATGAAATAAGTAGGGATCCGGTAGGTCATGTGTTCGGATTAAGTGTTATGTGTGGCCATACAAAGGGTGGCTCTTGTGCTAATTAGCTCAGGGATTATGGGTAAAATTATCCATTGTACGTCGCAACCGAGCTGTATTTACCCCTATGTCCCTTATGGCACCGCATTAGACACAAGTTAGAATCAGGCATTTAATGGCACTAATTAATAATAAAACCTACGGGAAGCCAGGACATTGAGCCCTACCGCTGACAACCCAGACTTGGGAGGCACACATAGAACGGGCAGGCCGAGGCCACGCCCAGAGGAGTCGTGATTTGTCATGGTTTTGATTGACACAAGGACGAGTAAGAAGCAACTCGCTGATTGGAAAAGGAAGACAGATGACGTCAGAGCCTGGACGTTAAAAGAACGCTCTGACCGACATCTCCCCCTTGTGCCTTCTCGTCCTGGTTTTGATAGTGAAAGGTCGCGTATTACTCTTCTCTGGACTCCCTGGCTCTGAGTTTGGCACGGTTGAAGCGGCGGACATTTTGGTCTTCGCGTGGTTGTTCTTCTTTTGGCCCTTCTCGCTGTGGATGCATCGTGAGCGGTTGCTTGTTGAATTATTCGCTTTATTCTCGGGTTGGTTTTCTTCACAAGCACGAAAACATTCGATAGCGCTATTAACAAAGTACGTGGGTTTGGCGCTGATCGTGTGGTGAGGTGGTCGCAGCCCGTGGACTCTGTGCGAGTATCCCAGCTTTGTGCAGCTGGGGACCATGCCGAGCGAACCAAGGAGGCAGCCGGACTTGAGCGGACCGCATAGTAAGGCGAACGAGGGCTCAGCGAGGCCTAATTCCCACGCACGAGTTCCCCCCCAACCGGCGTGCGTTTCCCGCCAAGGGCGGACGATTCCAGAACGAGGTTCAAGCCGCTCACAGATAAGTGCATTCATGTTATCCTTCATCTGTGTTTTGTGTCAGTCTGTGGGGACGTCCCATTTTGGAACATTATTTATTATCGCGCATTTTATTTTGTATTACCGGCATTCCGTTTAATAAAGCAGGCACTTTAGTACATTTTAATCTCGCCGCCGTTTGAGTTATTTTCCGCAAGTTTGAGGACTGGCAGTGGGATCCGTGCAGGTAAGTGCTCTTCAGCATCCTCCTCCTCCTTCCTCTTTCCTTCCACCTTCCCTTCCACCTTCCCTTTCACCTCCCCCCCACCACCCCCCCCCCCCCCCCCCCCGCATGTATTATATCTGCCACACAGTAGAACCGAACGCTTCGGAGTAACAGCTCGTTCGGCTATCCGTTCCTTGGAAGGATTTTAATCACCAGGAACAGTATGTTCAAATAATTCGATAATAAATTGCTAGCAATAAAAAAATTGTGTTGCAAAACTTTTTGGGCAACCCTCGAACAAATACCACCGGCTGATCACCAATCAATGATCGATCATTACAGTTTTGCAATTTGCTTTATGCATGCAATGAAGGGTATAGTCACATGCAATAATTTGTTCCTTGTTTAATTGATTGTTGAACAATCTAAAAAATTTAAAGTTACAAAACCAACAAAACCACAATTGACGAAAATTAACTCAAATTAAAAAATTCATTCTCAAATATAACGAAATAGTCATGGAAATGTCGAAAACACCCAATAACACACCCAAGCGTGCAATGTCGAAAAAGTAAACACGCAATAATTGAGGAGACACCATGCAAGGAAAAAAAAATTGAATGAAATTTAATAATTAGAACAGCACCACATGGAACACGACTCATAAAAATAAAAATCTTATAATCATCTCACAATTAATTTCTAACTTAACAGTCCAATCACTGTTTTTGGCATTTCATTTGCACAAGCTGTTGATTTTTTATCATTAGCATTATCTGCATGCCCCAAAGGGACAGGAGAGGCTATTGTCATTGATTTATGTCATTTTGGGAGGGAGACGACAAAGGTGGGTACTCTCTCTCTCCTACCCATGCACAGACGGAGAGTACGTGTGTGGGTGGGCACATCGGTTGAAGTACGTGCCTTGGTGAATAGATCAGAGCATTGCATGGGTGGTTGGATCGGGGAGTACTTGTGGGGGTGGGTGGAGGCAAAAAGTACTTGCGTGGGTGGGTCGGTTGGTGGGAGGGAGCAAGAATACATACATTGAGAGGGAGAGCAAGTGTGTGGATGGGTCAGAGAGCATGCACATCCATGGATGGGAGGTCGAGGAGAATGTACAGTGCCTTCAGAAAGTATTCACATTTCACACCCATCGACTTTTTTCACATTTTGTATGTATATAGAGGATGTACTATATATATATATATATATATATATATATATATATATATATATACACCAAAACATCCCCCAATTTAAAATGGACTAAATTGGGATTTTTGTCACTGATCTACACACAATACCCCATAATGTCAAAGTAGAATTTGTTTTTCAAAATTTTTTTTACAAAATAATTTTAAAAGAAATACAAACAAGTCAAGCAAGTCGATACTTTGTGGAAGCACCTTGGGCAACGATTACAGCTTCAAATGTTCTTGGGTATGTCTGTATCAGCTTTGCACATCTGGATTTGGGGAGGTTCTCCCATTCTTCTTTGCGGATTTTCTGAAGCTCTGCCAAGTGAATGGGGACTGTCAATGAACAGCAATCTTCAAGTCTTTCCACAGATTCTCAATGGGATTCAAGTCTGGGCTTTGGCTGGGCCACTCAAGGACTTTCACATTCTTGTTCTGAATCAATTCCAGTGTTGCTTTGGCTGTATGCTCGGGGTCATTGTCCTGTTGGAACATAAATCTACGCCGCAGTCTAAGGTCTTTTCCACTCTGAAGCAGGTTCTCCTTAAGGATTTGCCTGTATTTAGTACCATTCATTGTTCCCTCTATCCTTAAAAGTCTCCCATTTCCTGATGCTGAAAAGCATCCCCATAGCATGATGCTGCCACCACAATCCTTCAGGTAGCCAGGGATGGTCTTAGATAGATGCTGAGCTGTGATCAGTTTTTGCCAGATGTAGCACTTTGCATTCAGGCCAAATAGTTCAATTTTAGTCTCATCAGACCACATAATATGTTGCCTTGTTTTCTCAAAGTCTTTCACTTGCCTTTTTGCAAACTGGGCATGCTGTCATATGCCTTTTTCTCAGGAATGGCTTTCGTCTGGCCACTCTCCCATAAAGTCTAGATTTGTGCAGTGCTGCAGATGGTTGTACTTCTGGCAGGTTCTCCCATCTCAGCCAAGGAACTCTGTAGTTCTGTCAGAGTGGTCATTGGTCACCTCCCTGACCAAGGTCCTTCTTGCCTGGTTGTTCAGTTTGGTCAGACGGCCAGTTCTAGGAAGAGTCTGGATAAGTTCGTTGGACTTCATGGTGGAGTTTCTGCACTGAAATGCACTGTCAACGGTGAGGCCTTGTATAGAAAGGTGTGTTTCTATATCATGCCCAATCAATTGAATTGGTCACAGGTGAACTCTCTAATCAAGTTGTAGAGATATCTCAAGGACGATCAAAGGAAATTGGATGCACCTGAGCTCAATTTGGGTGTCATAGCAAAGGGGTTGAATACTTATTGACTCAGACATTTCAGCTTTTCATTTTTAATTATTTTCGAAACATTTCTAACTAGAACAATGTGACTGTCACCAATATGCCTCCGCATAGTCCCACAACGTGTAGATGCCCTCATTCACCGTTCTAAGAATTAACAAGTTTGAGTTAAATCCCTTCAGCTGTTTTCAACTTTCACATTTTCACCAGCCTTTACAGGTTTCACATCGATCAGTGAAGCAGTTTCAGAGAAGGGATTTTTAAAATATACATTTTTGGCTGGTATACCACTTCATCTATGATGTCATCATTATCATGCTTATGTTCCGCATTGGGAGTACTTGACAATGTGCCAAGTTTCAAATTTATCCATTCAGCGGTTTCCAAAAAAGAAATGTTTAATTATTTGCTTTGAATCCAAGATGGCTGCCATAACCACGTGGCCTATGATGTCATAATTATCATAAAACACATTCTGCATAGGTGTCGCTCCTACCCTGAAAATTTAGTCTCAATCGGACATGTGGTTGCTGAGAAAAACGAGGTTTAGCCCATACGGACGGACAGACGGACAACCCAAAAACATAATGCCTCAGGCGACTTTGTCGGCGGAGGCATAAAAACAAAATTCCACTATGACATTATGGGGTATTACGTGTAGATGAGTGACCAAAAAAATCTCTATTTAATCCATTTTAATTTCAGGCTGCAATAAAACAAAATGTGAAAAAGTCAAGGGGTGTGAATACTGTCTGAAGGCACAGTACATGCGTGGGCGAGAGGTCAAGGAATATGAACATGCAGGGTGAGTCAGAAAGTATGTGCCTGCGTGGGTGGTTCAGAGAGTATGTGCCTGGGTGGGTGGTTCAAAGAGTATGTGCCTGGGTGGGTGGTTCAGAGAGTATGTGCCTGGGTGGGTGGTTCAGAGAGTATGTGCCTAGGTTGGTGGGAAGAAGAGTATGTACATGGGTGGGAGGGTCAGACAGTATGTGCCTGGGTGGGAGGGTCAGACAGTATGTGCCTGGGTGGGAGGGTCAGACAGTATGTGCCTGGGTGGGAGGGTCAGAAAGTATGTGCCTAGGTAGGTGGGAGGAGGAGTATGAACATTGTACATGTGTGGTTGGGAAGAAGAGTATGTACATGGGTGGGAGGGTCAGACAGTATGTGCCTGGGTGAGAGGGTCAGAAAGTATGTGCCTAGGTAGGTGGGAGGAGGAGTATGAACATGTGAGGGTGGGAGGTGGGAGGAGGAGTATGTGCCTGGGTGGGTGATTCAGAGAGTATGTGCCTGGGTGGGTGATTCAGAGAGTATGTGCCTAGGTTGGTGGGAAGAAGCGTATGTACATGGGTGGGAGGGTCAGACAGTATGTGCCTGGGTGGGAGGGTCAGAAAGTATGTGCCTAGGTAGGTGGGAGGAGGAGTATGAACATGTGAGGGTGGGAGGTGGGAGGAGGAGTATGTGCATGGGTGGGTGGGTCAGAGAATATGTGCCTGGGTGGGAGGGTCAGAAAGTATGTGCCTGGGTAGGTGGGAGGAGGAGTATGAACATGCGAGGGTGGGTGGTGGGAGGAGGAGTATGTGCATGGGTGTGAGGGTCAGAGAGCATGTGCCTGGGTGGGTCTGGAGGTGGGAGAGAGTGAGAGGACGTGCATTTGGAGGGAAAGCAAACTTGTGCGTAGGTGGGTGAGTGGGTAGGTGAGAGGGCATATGCATGGGTGGGTGAAAGGATATGTGCATGGGTGAGTGTGTGGGAGGGCAGGTAAGTGGGAAAGTGTGTGGGCATGTGCAAGTCAGCCTGTACATCTACTCCAGTGAGGGTCTGCGATGATAAATGATAGACTGTCTTATTTACTCAACCTTTCACGTGACTTAAATGCTAAGAATCTTACAAATGAATCAGTATTTTGTTATCTATCTATAATTCCAGTAATCTCTGTGTGTTTGTTTGTCTGTGACCGCTGTTTCTCGACAACCACGGGTCCGATATACTTGAAACTTGCCAGGTATATTGCTGGGGACCCGAGGATGTGCCTTTTCAAGGTTTCATATTAATCGGACAATTACTTACCGAGCTATGTCCAAAAAACGATTCAACCAATCAGAGAGCAGCGAGCTATCGCGTGTGCCGAACGTGGCGAACACACTCTGCCTCGGATGGCACATTTGAGAGCGTATTCATTTATTTCACGTTTGCAAACTATGTTGGCGCTATGTTGGCGTTAAACGATGTTTTAAAACTAATTAAAACCCCAGGGGGATTGTCACTGTACTCGCAAGCCGTTCGCCGTTCGCTTTGGCGTTGCGAATGGACCAAAACATTTCATGGACCAAACCATTTCATGTAAAGCGTTCGCCGTTCGCTTTGGCGTTGCGAATGGACCAAAACATTTCATGGACCAAACCATTTCATGTAAATAGAGGGGGGGATATAATTTTAGATATAGATATAGTACGGGCATGCCCTAGTGATAGAAAAGGTATTTGCATATCGTCTCCAAGAGTGATCATACAAACCAAGTTTAGATACAAATGCCAGTAATATTGAAAATGTAACATAGTAAGCTATCAAAACATTCAATATTCACATTATTCTTGTTCTTAAATATGTCCTGTAAAGAAAAAAGGTCTGTTGGTAGGTTATGGACTTTGCCTTGCTCTACTCCCATTACTCTGATGTGGTGTACTAGTTCTCCAGAAATTATGCCCATAAGCTCTCAATGAACGGTTGATTTAAGTGGTAAAATTCGCCAATCATTACCCGATCAACTCAAACAAACCTGACATCAGTGGGTGTGGATTGAGGGTGGAGGGGGAGGGAAGGTTTAGACGACAGATGTGAGGAGGGAGACATCGTCTTATACCACCAATTATTTAATTTGTGACAATTTTAATCTTCCTCAAACACCGCGGCTTTTGCAAGCTCATTGGAACCGCTCGACATCTTTGAAAAGGGTCCTGCCATTCAACTGGCATTAGCCTCAAAACAGAACGGCTCTGGCGTTTCGTGTTGACATTAAGTAGCAGTGTCTCTGGGCCCATCCATCTTGGATTGATTGCAGAGAGCAGCCAAGAAGTTTGTAGATGTGAAATGTTACCGGCAAACCGGTGGAATCCATCTGCTTAGGACAGCCATCTATAGTTGCAGTGCAAGGTGGAGAGGCTCAACAGGATCCATCGCCGAACTGCCAATGACCTTTTTACCTCCACCACCAAAGGTGGATGTAGGTTATGTTTTCACACTGTTTGTTTGGGTCTGTCTGTCTGTGAGCAGGATAACACAAAAAGTTGTGGACAGATTTGGATGAAACTTTGTGGACAGGTCGGGAGTGTGACAAGGAAGAACCGATTCAATTTTGGTGAAGATCGAGATCCGGCCTATCAGTGGGAGACAAAATGTAAGCTGTTCAACATGGCGGAGGTAGGCGCTATACCGAGTGCCGTTATAGTCGTCCATAACTTACTTAAATACCTCGACATTTTCATGCAGCACAAGCGAAAAGGAAGTTCATATGTCAAACGGGAGTGACAACCACATGCGATTTCTCATCGTGTGGTCCTCAAGTGTTTAATGCAGAAACCCTTTCAGAAAAGAAACTGAATATTTAAATAAAATATATAATGCGAGTTGATCCCAATAAGTTGCTTGCAAGCAAATCTTACTCTTCTATTCTCACAACAAAGCACAATAGAAAACTTGATGGGAGGATTACACAACATGGTCTAATTTGCAATATACCACAGCCATTCGCCCTTGAATTATGATCGTACTCAAAATTGTTCGTCACAAGGTAAAAACGTCGTCCATCCGGCACAGAATTTGAAGCACCCCTCGAGCGCATCCTGCGGAGACCAAGGAGGTGAGTTAATAACTAAAATATTTATTTATTCCCATAAAATTCCAGTATCAATATTGCTTTGTGGTGCTGATAGGATGGCACAGGTACTCACCTCTAAGCTGTCTAGCCTGGGTTTGAATCCCGACAAAGCTATAAACTGTCATCTGGTGTTTCACGTTTCACCAATGTGTGCCGTCCCTCGGATGAATGGAACCAAGCGTCCCATCTGCTGGCATTAGTTGGGAGACATTAAGGATCCAATGGTGTTTTTTGTGAAGAATAACCGAGCTATCGCCAGCACCCACAATAAATTCCAAATTACTGCCTCAAACTTATTCGAATTGTCAGGCCTTGCCAGCTGTTTCATGAAAGACTTGAAGAAGAAGAAGGTGGTGATATTTCAGGGTAGAAAGAGTAAACGAGATATGTATAAAATGTGACACATAAATATTTTTATGTAAAGGAAGACGGGACAGGTGTTTGTGCGTTTACTGATCCCTTGCCACTGCTCTTTCAAGTGCACCTTGATGATTACGTATTGAATTAGCCTGTTTAAAATTCCCATCTGAACCCATGGCTCATGATGCTGGAATGCAAAGTTCATATCCTATACACCATGTTGATTTGTCCAACATCTACCAATGTCCTTGTGATTCATGTAAAAGTACACCGAGGTCTTTAATGTGTTTTCTCTGCATATGATAGATGCAAGAGCCTCTCCATGATGCTTTGACTAGCTATCAAAACAAAAATAACAATAAAAAGGTTCTTCCAGAATAGATATAGGAGCATCACGGAGGGCAAAGCGGAGATACCAGGATGGTTTCAGGGCTCTTCAGTGTTTGTCGTGAGGAAAGATATGAAAAGAAATAACTGTTCACAATCAAGACAATATAGTTCAAAAAGATCATTATGGCGATATAATATACGTTTTATGGTATCAAGGAGTGCCAGAGTAGAGGCAAAGTTCAGTGGAAGTAATGGATATAGAGAGTGCACACATGTAATATTTGCCAGAAATAGTAGTCGAAGCAAAGACAGTTGATCAGTTATGAAAGTAAATATTTCAAGGCAGTAGTAAGTATGAGTACAACTGGGAAATTAAAGCAGGTAATAATGTGCATGTGTGGGACCTATTTGAAATCGCAATTACAGTTAATCGGAAATGGCCAAACGGGGAAGCAGAGAAACCGTGTAATAATGTACCAGGAACAAAGAGTGAACTCGAATTTAAAAACTTTCTCTAAAACATGGAATAAATCCGAAGAAAGTTTATGAATACAAGGATTTATGGAGTTTGGAAATGAGAACAGTCAAAGTCATGGTAATCAAAAGATGATTATGGAAACAAACAGAATCACCTTTAGAGGCCATTTTACCCCACAGAGGAACTTTCAGGTTGGACTTTTTTGGGAACCATGGTCCCCTTGTTGAACTAATGTTTTATGGCCGGATGCCCTTCCTGCCGCCAACCCCGTTGGTCGCCTCTTGCGAACTGGTACTCAATTTACCGACCTCGGAAGGATGACAGGCTGAGTCAACCCCCCTGGCGTTAATTCAGCCATGAATCGGGATTCGAACCCAGGATCCTACGATCCCAAGCCGGCACCCTAACCGCTAAGCCAACACCAGGCTCCAAAAGATGATGATGATTATTATTATTATATTTTCCTAGTATGACATAAGTACATGACAGATGTGGGGACAAAATATTTTGAAGTGCCAATCACAAAACTGTTTAATCTGTGCAATGTGCACTTTCCAACCACAAACTTAACTCCAATGGATTTTCGAAAATAGACGAAATACAAAGAAAAGGAAAAATCAATAACAGCTTTCCAGATGGCTGCCTCGCTAGTTAATACAGGACTTTCAAAATGATGTACGAATGCTAACGAGGCCGTTGTGCATGCGCTGTGTGTTTCCACCGACTCGGATCTGCTCGCCAGGCACTTTGACCCTGTCATTGCTGGCGTGAAATCTGTGATTCAAATAGTCTATTGAACATCATTTTCACCATTTAAACAAAGGAGTTTTAAATGGTTAATCATAATTGTTCTGTTCCAGGATGCAAATCGGACTCAAGGAAATATTGTACTAACGAGTGGCGGCAGTGGATATAACTAACACTATCTCTTTGTCTCTCTCTGTGTCTCTCTCTGTCTCTCTCTCTCTCTCTCTCTCTCTCTCTCTCTCTCTCTCTCTCTCTCTCTCTCTCTCTCTCTCTCTCTCTCTCTCTCTCTCTCAGTCAGTCTGCTCAGTCACTGGCAGCTGTGTCTCTTGTTGCTTTCCTTCCTTCTTCCTACCTTTTGGTTCTTTCTGCTGTCCGAGTGTCGGTGTCCCTTTCTATCGTCTTGTCTACTGAGCGAGAGAGGGAGAGACAGCGTGGTTAAAGTTAACCACTTTAAGTGGTTAACGTGATATATTTATTTATTTCCCAGTTATTGTTGTTGTTTTTTCATTTATTTAGGCTTTATAAACCTTAGTACCATTTATTGGTTATTTTTTTTTCGTTTAGTTACTTCAAATGGCTAGCAAGAATAGTCGAAGTAATGCCGGTCGCGACGCCGATGAGGTGTTAACAGATGAACACGGCATGTGTTTTGTCCCACCGGAAGATGTTTTGCTGGAGGAGACGCTCCTCGCAATCGGAGAATTAATCGGTTGTGAGAACATCCGGGCAGCGCCCCGAATGCACCACAAGGTGGTTGTTTTCGTTTCACGTATCCGTTTCGCGCGCATCGTCGTGCAGAACGGACTCACCTTGGGTAATGACCAGTTTCTTCTGGTTTCACCATGGAACACTCCAGCCTCGAAGGTAATATTATCAAACGTTCTACCGATGCTGTCTAATGAGGAAATTCTTCAGAAGCTCGGTCAGTATGGTACTGTGGTGTCGAGAATTATCAAATCCTCCATACGCACCAGAGACGGGAAGCTTAAGCATATCGAAACGTTTAGACGGTTTCGTTATGTTGATTTGGAGGATGGTTTGACGCAATTTAATGTCTCTCTCGTGTTTAAGTCGTCAAAACGTGAGCACAGGATTTTTGTGGCAACGGAGAGGTTGATTTGTTAGGGGTGTGGTGCACATGGACACACCATGGACACACGAAGGATTCTATAGATGATTCGCCTTCAGTGCAGGAATCTACATCGGACCATCAAGGTACGGCTAAGAATGGCGCTGATAAGACCCATACAGATGTGCTTCGTGTAAGCGATGAGTCATCCAGTACAGCTGGTGGTAAAGTGTTGGTGGTGCAGACAGAAAGCAGGTTAAATGGTTCAGATAGTCTTTCACATGAAGGTCAGCAAGGTGGTGAAACTATGGCTGACATGATACCACCTGCTCAGGATGAAGGGGATTTTTTTTTCTGAAGGTTGTAATCAAACCTGCGAAATCGAACAACCTACTGATGGCCATATCATTTCTAATGGGGAATGTAAAATACCCATTACCGCTAATAACGACTCCTCCCTCCCCATTGGATAAAGAGGATGAGGAATCCAAGGTAGATGGGGATCGAACAGGTGTTTCTGTGCAGGTTCAAGAGGAACCCATTACTAGCGTCACTGAGGGAATTCTAACTACCGAGACACTGATCGGCCATGAGGAGCCAGTGGCAATGGTTGACAGGGCTTCCCCCCCACCCCCTCAGGAGGAAGAACAGCCTTTGGAGATCTCAAAAGAAAATATTTAGATTTTTGAGGGAAACTTTCAGACAACGGCATGTGCGAATTAAGGATAATTTTCCTAATATTCAGGCCTTCCTTGCAGCCGCAAAACCTTTGCTGAAAATGAGCGATCATGTGGAAATCTCCGAACCTGAATTTCAATGACTGAGGAAAGCCGTCACAAAGGCAAATAAGGAATTAAATGAGGAAGAGGACTTCACCCCTCAGAAGAATCAACTATGGAACTAAATGTTGTGTCCTTAAATATAAATGGGGGTCGTGCCCCCTTACGGAGGGTGCAAACCATTCAAGCGGTTGGAAAAGAAAAGGCTGACATTATTCTCTTACAAGAGACCCATGCTACTATTGCTAAAGCAGCCGATTGGGGGAAACTTTTTCAGGGGCAATGGTGGCTAAGTGGGTTCCCTACACCTCGAGCCGGTGTTGCCATTTGCCTACGTCATAAGATTTGTGCTCAACAGGTTTCATTTAAAGAAATCTATAAAGGGCATTTGATCTCCGTAGAATTTCTTTACAACACCCAAAATATTATAATAGTGAATGTTTATGCACCGTGCAACCCAATTGAGAGGAAAATCTTCTTTTCCACTCTACGGGATTTTGTAAAAACTCTGGACGTCACAGCTTTTATTTGTATCACGGGAGATTTTAATTGCACAATTTGTCCGTCGATTGATAGGAATGGTCATGAGCCTCATGTTGCCTCTACGAAAGCTCTAGAGGACACCATCAACATCTTTCGGTTTAAGGATGTGTGGAGATCACAACACCCACTCTCACACTGTTATACATGGTGTAGATGCAATGATGGTATTATGTCAATGGCAAGGCTGGACAGATTTTATGTGAACAAGCCAATGCTGAATGTGGTGTCTGCCTCCAAAATTTTACTAACTGGATTCATAGACCACAGTTTAATCTCAATGTCCTTTAAGTTACCCTTTCCACCGGGTGGTAGTGCTTACTACCCTTTCTTTACCTTTCTTTGGTGTGGGGGTGTGGGGGTCTTTGAATACTCGTCTCTTACGAATTCTACGGAGAACGTGGACAATTCTATTACATGACAAGAAATTTAATGATGCCTTTCGCGTTGTGTGGGAGAAAATTCGCTCCTCCAGACCTGAGTATGATAGTCTCCGGCTGTGGTGGGACATTGCAAAATCCCAAATTAAGAACTTCTGTCAACAGTATAGTGTACAGTCACATGAAAAAGTAAGTACACCCCATGTAAAGTTTTGACTTTTTCAACATATTTCAACATACAGCTATTTGATCTTCATCTATCTATAATTCCAGTAATCTCTGTGTGTATGTGTGTATGTGTGTATGCGACAACGATTTCTCGACAACTACCGGTCCGATATACTTGAAACTTGCCAGGTATATTGCTGGGGACCCGAGGATGTGCCTTTTCAAGGTTTGAAATTAATCGGACAAGTACTTACCGAGCTATGGCGATTTAGCCGTTCGCCGTTCGCTTTGGCGTTGCGAATGGACCAAACCATTGCATGTAAATAGAGGGGGGGGTTCTGTGGTCGTTGGGAATGGACCAAACCATTCATGTAAATAGAGGGGAGGGGTTCTGTGGTCGTTACTGCCACGTGGTTTCAAAGTTTTTTTTTGTTGTTGTTGTTTGCACGCATGTTTTTTTGCACCCACGTACGGGCACGCCCTAGGATGTTTACACACACACACCCCTACACAAATTTTTTTTTTTTTTTTTTTTTGGCAAGGAACGGGCACCCACGTACGGGCACGTCCTAGCTTATATATAGTACGGGCATGCCCTAGTATCAACAATATTGATAGATAAAGGTGATATAATACAACAAATATCATGAAACATTTACATTTTGTAGTCCATTGTATAATTTAAATAAACATAAATACAAATTTCACATGTGGAAAAAGTAAGTACACCCTTGGCTCTAATAGGTGGTATTGCCCCCTTTGGCAGAAACAACCTCAAGTAGGCGTTTCTTATAACTGTCTACCAGTCTCTGACATCGACTGGGATAAATTTTTGCCCACTCCACCATGCAAAATTCTTTCAGCTGTGCGATGTTTGAGAGGGTTCTTGCATGCACAGCTCGTTTCAAATCCCCCCACAACATCTCGATGGGATTTAGTTCCGGGCTTTGACTTGGCCATTCCAGAACCCTCCATTTCTTTCTTTTCAGCCATTCCTTGGTGGATTTACTGGTATGTTTAGGGTCATTGTCATGTTGCAAGGTCCACCTTAGGTTGAGCTTCACCTTTCTGACAGATGGCCTCACATTATCCTCAAGCACCCTCTGGTACAATGAAGAATTCATAGTGGATTCTATGATGGTGAGCTGCCCAGGCCCTGATGCAGCAAAGCTGCCCCAACCATAATATTTCCACCACCATGCTTTACAGTTGGTATCAGGTTCTTGTGGTCAAATGCTGTCTTTGGTTTTCGCCAAACATGTCTTCTGGTATTGTGGCCAAATAGCTCTACCTTTGACTTATCTGTCCAGAGCACATTGTTCCAGAAGTGCTGGTCTTTGCCTAGGTGTTCATTGGCAAACTTTAGTCTTGCCCTGATGTTCTTTCTGGACAGCAAAGGTTTCCTCCTGGCACACCTCCCATGTAGATCAAATTTGTGCAGCCTCTTTCTCATGGAAGACTCGTGCACTTTGACATCAACAGTGGCAAGAGCTACCTGTAGGTCCCGTGATGACATTCTGGGGTTCTTAGAGACCTCTTTCAGCATCTTGCGGTCTGCTCTCGGGCTGAACTTGCTGGGGCGGCCTGGCCTGAACAAGTTGGCAGTTGATTGGAATCTTCTCCACATGTAGATGATCTTCCGGACAGTCGAATGATCGATTTCAAATTGTTTGGATATCTTTTTAAATCCCTTCCCAGACTTGTAGGCATCTATAACCTTCTTTCTGAAGGCCTCAGAGAGCTCTTTCGATCTAGGCATGGTGATGCCGCACACTTCAACAACAAAGAGCAAACCCTAAATGTCTGAGGTTTAAATAAGACTGGTTCCTCCAAGATCCTCTCTAATGATGTTCTAATCACTTGCACCTGAGCTGGTGCACCTGATTCTAATTTTAGGTATTTGAAGTAGTGATAAATGTAGGGGTGTGCTTACTTTTTCCACATGCGAAATTTGCATTTATGTTTATTTAAATTATACAATGGACTACAAAATGTAAATGTTTCATGATATTTGTTATATTATATCACCTTTATCTATCAATATTGTTGAAATGAAGATCAAATAGCTGTATGTTGAAATATGTTGAAAAAGTCAAAACCTTACATGGTGTACTTACTTTTTCACGTGACTGTATACACCACTAAAATCCAATCAATATCAATCGATCAGTTAAAATCTGAAATTGTATCCTTAGAACAGAATATTGACGAGGTTGGGAGAGGTGCACGTGACCAACTAATATGGGCAAAGAAAGCAGTGCTGGCGAAATGGTACGGCAACGGGCGATGGGTGCCTTGTACGAATGCGAATGAGCTATTTAACTCTGGACATGCCAAACAAAGAATTCTTTAAGTTAGAGTCTTCCCTTAAAGGATCACAACAAATTCATACTTTACTCACTCCCAATGGGTCCCTTGTGACCTCCCAGCAGGCGATCAGGTGTACTCTGAAAGGTTTCTATTCTAACTTGTATTCTCTTCAGAACGTGGACAATGAGGTGATACAAGAGTTAATTGCTGGGCTTCTGAGTGTCAAGGAGGACGAGCGATGCGTGCTTGACTCCCCAATTCTGGCTGATGAACTTGAAGCAGCTGTGCGGAGCCTGAAAGACGGGAAAGCTTCTGGAATAGATGGCCTGCCCGCAGAATTCTATAAGACCTTCTGGGCCCTGACTTACTCGATGTATTCGATGAAAGCATACGTGTCGGAGAACTTCCAATGTCTTGTCGACGAGCAGTCGTTTGTTTGCTGCCAAAAGCTGGGAATCTTCAACTGGTTGATAACTGGCGCCTGACCTGTCTCCTTATTGTGTGTTGATTAAAAAATTCTCTCTAAAGTACTTGCTAATCGTATGAAGACTGTGATTAGTTCAGTTGTACACCCGGACCAGACCTATTGTGTGCCTGGAAAATCTATTTATGGTAACATTTTTTTGGTAAGAGATGTTATTTCATGCAATAATTTCCTGTGTGATGATTTTGGATTACTGTTTCTTGATCAAACTAAGGCCTTCGATCGTGTTGACCACAAGTACCTTTTTCTGTTCTGAAATAAATGGGGTTTGGTGAAACTTTCATCTCTTATGTGAAACTCATGTATACTAATACTCAATGTATGATAAAAATCAACAATAGGTTATGTTCTCCCCTTCCTTTCCAACGGGATATTCAAGGTTGCCCCCTCTCCAGGCTTTTATATATAGTCGCCCTTGAACCACTCCTTCTGTCTATTAGACAACGAATACCTCAGGGAATGAGAAGTATAGAAGGAGCAGAATTTGTGCAGACGGCTTATGCTGATGATGTCCGTCTTTTGATGAGAAGCTCCAATGATATCTCTGCTTTACAATGTTGTATGCGCAGCCTCTTCCGATGGGATCAATTGGAATAAAAGTACAGCATTATGGTGTGGTAAAAACAATCTCTCTTGTGTATCACCACCTTCACTCCCAAATAACCTGGTCTGGAGAACGGATGGGGTTAAATATCTTGGAGTGCATATTGGCAATCGTGAAACAGAAATGAACAAGCGTGACGCCTAGGTCCCCCATCGGTGAAGTGATGCGAGTTGACAAAGTGGAAGACGCAAGGCGGCCATCTTGGATTTTCTTGTGGCGACCCAATTTTCAATAGCATTCTCCCTTATGCATAGATACACCCACACACCAGATTAGAAGTTGGTACTTCGCTTATTTTTCAAGATATTTCGCTCACAATGTTCAGACATACAGTGGGGAGAACAAGTATTTGATACACTGCCGATTTTGAAGGTTTTCCCACTTACAAAGCACGTCAAGGTCTGTAATTTTTATCATAGGTACACTTCAACTGTGGAAGACGGAATCTAAAACAAAAATCCTGAAAATCACATTGTATGATTTTTAAGTAATTAATTTGCATTTTATTGCATGAAATAAGTATTTGATACATCAGAAAAACAGAACTTAATATTTGGTACAGAAACCTTTGTTTGCAATTACAGAGATCAGACGTTTCCTGTAGTTCTTAACCAGGTTTGCACACACTGCAGCAGGGATTTTGGCCCACTCCTCCATACAGATCTTCACCAGATCCTTCAGGTTTCGGGGCTGTCGCTGCGCAACACAGACTTTCAGCTCCCTCCAAAGATTTTCGATTGGGTTCAGGTCTGGAGACTGGCTAGGCCACTCCAGGACCTTGAGATGCTTCGTACGGAGCCACTCCTTAGTTGCCCTGGCTGTGTGTTTCGGGTCGTTGTCATGCTGGAAGACCCAGCCACGCCCCATCTTCAATGCTCTTATTGAGGGAAGGAGATTGTTGGCCAAGATCTCGCGATACATGGCCCCATCCATCCTCCCCTCAATACGGTGCAGTCGTCCTGTCCCCTTTGCAGAAAAGCATCCCCAATGAATGATGTTTCCACCTCCATGCTTCACGGTTGGGATGGTGTTCTTGGGGTTGTACTCATCCTTCTTCTTCCTCCAAACACGGCGAGTGGAGTTTAAACCAAGAAGCTCTATTTTGGTCTCATCAGACCACATGACCTTCTCCCATTCCTCCTCTGGATCATCCAGATGGTCATTGGCAAACTTCAGACGGGCCTGGACATGCGCTGGCTTGAGCAGAGGGACCTTGCGTGCGCTGCAGGATTTTAATCCATGACGGCGTAGTGTGTTACTTATGGTTTTCTTTGATACTGTGGTCCCAGCTCTCTTCAGGTCATTGACCAGGTCCTGCCGTGTAGTTCTGGGCTGATCCCTCACCTTTCTCATGATCATTGAGGCTCCACGAGGTGAGATCTTGCATGGAGCCCCAGACCGAGGGAGATTGACTGTCATCTTGAACTTCTTCCATTTTCTAATAATTGCGCCAACAGTTGTTGCCTTCTCACCAAGCTGCTTGCCTATTGTCCTGTAGCCCATCCCAGCCTTGTGCAAGTCTACAAATTTGTCCCTGATGTCCTTAGACAGCTCTCTGGTCTTGCCCATTGTGGAGAGGTTGGAGTCTGATTGAGTGTGGACAGGTCTGGAGACGGCTTTGCGGTCGGTCTTTGCGGTCTTTGTGGTCGGAGACGGTCTGGAGACGTCTTTTATGCAGATAACGAGTTCAAACAGGTGCAGTTAATACAGGTAATGAGTGGAGAATGGGAGGGCTTCTTAAAGAAAAAACTAACAGGTCTGTGAGAGCCGGAATTCTTACTGGTTGGTAGGTGATCAAATACTTATTTCATGCAATAAAATGCAAATTAATTACTTAAAAATCATACAATGTGATTTTCAGGATTTTTGTTTTAGATTCCGTCTTCCACAGTTGAAGTGTACCTATGATAAAAATTACAGACCTTTACGTGCTTTGTAAGTGGGAAAACCTGCAAAATCGGCAGTGTATCAAATACTTGTTCTCCCCACTGTATATATGGTGGCGGCCATCTTGGATTTTGACGTGGCGACCCAATTTTATATAGTGTTCTTCCTTATGCCGAGATACACCCACACACCAGATTAGAAGTTGGTACTTCGCTTATTTTTCAAGATATTCCGCTCACAAGGTTCAGACATACATGGCGGCGGCCATCTTGGATTTTGACGTAGGTTGCACCCACCCACACACCAAATTAGAATTCGGTCCTTCGCTTACGCAGGCACGCACTTACGCACGCACGGAGGGGAAAACCATAGTACCCCTTTCGCTCCGCGGTGCGACGGGGGACAAAAATTGAGAAGGAGTGCTGGAAAAAATTATGCACAGATTGAAAGCATGGGAAGGACTGCTGAGGTCCATCTCTTATAGAGGTCGTACCCTTGTCATAAATAATCTGGTTGCAACAAAATTATGGCACAGAATTATTGCTTTACAGCCATCAAACCAACTCATTATGGCTACTCAGCGAATGCTGGTAAACTTCTTTTGGAGTGCTTACCATTGGCTGAGGCCTGAGATTTTGTACTACCCCCGGAAGGAAGGTGGCCAGGGCATTGTTGATATCTCTGGCCGGGTTGTGGACTTTCGGCTGCAGTCTCTGCAGAGACTACTGTTCACTGAACAGCTGCCCTGGCGGCCTTTTGCGTTTTTTCTGTTACAACAGGCTGGTAGACTGAGATATGATCGGCAGCTTTTTTGATAGACCTCGAGCATATAAATTTTGCCTTTCTTCCGAGATTCTATCTTCCGAGATATCGAGATTCTTCGAGTTTATTGGATACTTGGAGAAGGTTTGACGTCCACCGCTTGCTTGAGGGCTATAATTGTCGAATGTTCCTTCAAGAACCTATTTTCTTCAATAACTTTTTTCCTGGTATCCCTCATAGCCATGCCCTGATTAAAAAATTTATCCAAGGAGGGATTAACAAAGTATATGATCTGAGAGATTCATCTGGAGTTAAGTGGAAACCTGCTGGGTTGGTGGCAACCTCAGTTGGATCTCGGTCTGTCCGACTTGCAGACCAAGTTGGACGTATAGTCATTAGGAAATTTACACAGCTAAACATTGGCTGGGAAGGTGTTGGTAACATCGAGGATTTTCGGTGAAGTTTCCCTGAAATCAAAGTGCTCCTTTCTTCTTCTCTCCAGCCAGAGACTGAACAACTCCCCCCAACCCCCCTGTCATCTTGTAACTAAGATTGGAATCCGTGATCTCTCTCGACAAAACAAGAATGTACCCCTCTCTGCGAGAACACGAGTAGCTTTGTGGTCAGAGCGGTGAGGGTCGGGGTCTCCACCTACTCCCCTTTGGCCTCACATGTACACCTTACCAATACATGGTGTGTTAGCGGACATACAATGGAGGTTAGCACACTGGGCGCTTCCCTCCAATATTTTTGTCCACCGTATTAACAGCTCACTGCCGGAAACTTGTCCGTTCTGTGACCAGAAGGAGGATTTGTTTCATGCTTATGTACAGTGTCGTAGACTGACATCGCTTTACTTGTTCCTTGAATATATTTTTCACCAACTGTCCTTCCCTTTCAAGATAGGACTATCAAGTCAAGTATCAAGTCCTATCAAGTCCTATCAAGAAGATAGGACTTCCGGTTCCTCGGGCGAGTGAGGCGTGCTTCGAGCTCTCCACGGCATCGAAGTTTGAGTGTTTTCCCATTCTTGTCTTTGTCAAATTTCCACTGGTTATTTTGCTGTGTACGTGTTATTGTGTGTTTCTAGTTGGTGTTGGTTTGTGGTTCGTGCAAACTTGTGTGTAGTTAATCGTTTTCTGAGTCGTACCTCGTGCGCGGACTGGTGACTTGGGGCTTCCCTCCCCCCGTCGGTGTTTTGTCGGTTTGGGTTATTTCCTTCGCTGTATTGCTTGTTTCTTTTATTTTATTTTCTCCCCCTCACCTCACCTCCTGAGACAAAGAATTATATATTGATTCTTTCTCTCCTCCCGGACACGTGCTTGTTCGCTCTCCTCCTCGTCTCGGCTTGTGCCCCGCCCCCTGTATCTCGTTTTCTTCCGCCTCTGCTCCTTCTTTCTCAAATCCACGTTCTCGCTTGGAGACTTTTCCCGGATTGTTTTTTTTTTTTTCATCGTTCTGTTTGGATATTGTTGGAATATGTTTAAACCGCAGCCGTGATGCTGACGCCTCCCCCCCCCCCCCCCCACCCCCAGAATTTACATGTTTTAAACGTTTCCCAGTGTGTACCCTGGTCAGAATAGGTACACCGTATCCCTGCGTGTCGTAAGAGACGACTAAGAGGGTTGGCGTCAGGAAGGGCATCCGGCCATAAAAACATTGCCTCAAAAAGAGAACCATGACAATCACAAGTACATATGGGCAGGGTGCAGCCCGAAGTGGAGATCGGTTTCTGAGGTTTGGGACATGGAATGTGGGGACAATGACAGGGAGATCAGGAGAAGTGGTGGAAGTATTGGTCAGAAGAAGAGTGGACATATGTTGTGTGCAAGAGACGAGATGGAAGGGAAGTGGTGTGAGAATGGTGAAGGGTAGGCAGGGACAGAAATACAAGTTTGTGTGGCAAGGGTGCCTGGAGGGCGTGAATGGTGTTGGTGTCCTGTTTTCTGAGGAGTTTGTAGACAGTGTGGTGAGTGTGACTAGAGTGAGTGATAGGTTGATGATGGTGAAAATGATGATTGGAAAGCTCTTGGTGAACGTCATCTCGGGATATGCTCCGCAGGTTGGTCGAAGCGATGAAGAGAAGGACAAGTTCTGGTGTGCGATAGAGAAGCTGATGGAAAACGTGAAAGATGAGGAAGTTGTTGTGGTGGGAGGAGACCTGAATGGACATGTGGGAAGGAGTATGGATGGTTTTGAGGGAGTTCATGGGGGTTACGGATATGGTGTGAGAAATGGAGAAGGTGAAAGGATTTTGGAGTTTGCTGATGGAGCTGATTTGTTGATTTGTAATACTCAGTTCCAGAAAGAGGACAATAAGCTTGTTACATACACGTCAGGTGGGTCGACGACAACCGTTGACTACCTGATGGTGCGTCGGCGAGATAGGGGGCACCTCCGGGACACAAAGGTGTTCCCGGGGGAGGAGGCTGTTTCACAGCACCACTTGGTTGTCTGCGACATAAGGGTGAAAGGTGCGAGGAGAGCTCGGCGGGTGAAGTACCAACCGAGAATGAAGGTGTGGAGGTTGAAAGAGGTGACAGTAAGGGAGGCATTAAAAGAGAGGCTGAGTAGGGTAGAGGATGATGTGGTTGAGCTTGAAAGTGGTTGGATGTCAATGAAAGCTAGTCTGTTGGGAGCCGTTGGTGAGGTATGTGGATGGACAAAAGGACCACCGAGGCACTCGGAAACATGGTGGTGGGATGTTGAGGTTGGAAAGAGGATTGACGAGAAGAGGAAGAAGTTCAAAGAGTGGCAGAAGGCGAAGGGTACGGGAGCAGAAACAGCAGAGCATGAAAGTTATAAGGCAGCCAGGAAGGCTGCAAAGAAAGAGGTAGCAAAGGCGCAGGAGGCATGCAGGAAAATGTTCGGAGAACGCTTGGATTCGGAAGAGGGTCAGAAAGCAGTATTCAGGATTGCAAAGCAGATAGCGAAAGAGAGGTGTGATGTGATGGGGGTGAGTTGCTTGAAGGATGAAGTGGGACAAATCGTTGTCGACCCAGATGGAATTAAAGGAAGATGGAAAAGATATATGGAAATGCTGTTGAATACAGAGAATGAATGGGATGGCAACATAGAGAGTAACCCAGTTTTAGGACCGGCAGAGAAGATAACTGAGAAGGAAGTTGAGGAAGCGATAAAAGCAATGAAGAGTGGAAAAGCGGGAGGGCCGACGGGAGTTGTGGGAGATATGTTGAAGGCAGCAGGAAGTTGGGGTGTGAAGAGAATGATAGAGATCTGTAATTTGGTGGTGAAAGAAGGCCGCATTCCAGTGGATTGGGAACTGAGTACCCTCGTCCCTCTATACAAGGGGAAAGGTGACCCTCTGGAGTGTGGCTCGTACCGAGCGATAAAGTTATTGGAGCATGGAATGAAGGTATTGGAAAGGGTGTTGGAGAGGAGGATAAGGAAGAAAGTGAAGATCGACGAAATGCAGTTTGGATTTATGCCAGGAAGAGGAACGACAGATGCACTTTTCATTGTGAGGCAGTTGCAGGAGAAGTACATGGATAAGAGGAAGAAGTTGTTTTTTGGGTTTGTTGATCTGGAGAAAGCATTCGATAGGGTTCCACGCAAAGTATTGACATGGGCATTGAGGAAGTTAGGAGTGGAGGAATGGTTGATCAGAGTAGTGATGGCAATGTACAAAAGAGCACGCACAGCTGTAAGGACGAAGGACGGGAACAGTGGTGAGTTTGAGGTGAAGGTGGGAGTGCATCAGGGGTCGGTACTAAGTCCACTACTATTTGTAGCTGTGATGGAGGTGCTGGCTCAGACCGTAAAGGAGGGTTTACCGTGGGAGTTGTTGTATGCAGATGATCTGGTGTTGATTGCGGAAAGTATGGATGGACTGAAGGAAAAGATGAACAAGTGGAAGGAATGTATGGAGACAAAAGGTCTGAAGGTGAATATCGGAAAGACAAAGGTGATGGCAAGTGGTAAAGCATGTGGTGAGGTGGAAAGAACTGGGAAGTGGCCATGTGCTGTGTGTAGGAAGGGTGTCAGGGTGAACTCCATTCAATGTACAATGTGCGCTGAGTGGGTTCATCAAAAATGTAGTGGTCTGAGAGGGTCATTAACCAGTGTGGCAGCTACATTCAAATGTAAGGTGTGCACAGAGGGAGCTGCAGATGGAGGAAATGTTGAGTTGGATCTTGGAGACGGCGTGAAGCTGGAAGGTGTGAAAACATTTTGCTACCTCGGAGACATGCTGAATGGAGAAGGTGGATCAGACTCGGCAACGGTTGCTCGAGTGAGATGTGCATGGAAGAAGTTTCGGGAACTGAGTGGCGTGCTGATGAGGAGGAGAGTGTCGCTGAAGCTGAAGGGAAAGGTGTATGCTGCATGTGTGAGAAGTGTTATGATTTATGGGAGCGAGACATGGGTAATGAACGTAGAGCAGCAACGAAGGCTGGAAAGGGTGGAAATGCGAATGGTTCGATGGATGTGCGGAGTATCGTTGAGAGAGAGGAAGACAAATGATGAATTGCGAAAGATGATGGGAATATTGCCTGTGATTGATGCTGTGAAGAGGAACAGGTTGAGATGGTTTGGTCATGTATTGAGGAAGGATGAAAGTGACTGGTTGAGAAGAGTGATGGAAGTTAATGTAGAAGGAAGTAGAGGACGGGGAAGACCGAGAAAGACTTGGCTAAAGATGGTGGAAGAAGAAATGCGGGCAAGGGGGTTAACAAGGAGAGATGCAGAAAATAGGGCAAAATGGAGAAGATTGTCATGGGGACCGCAAGGCTAACCCCCGCTCTAGCAGGGAACATGGCCTTAAAATGCATGTTGTTGTTGTTGTTGTTGTTGTTGTCCTTCCCTTTCAATATGCATATGTTTATATTTGGTGTGTCTTTCAGGCACACATGTAGAGACGTGGGTGTTCTTCTCAATTTTTTGGTTGCTGTTGCAAAATATGCAATATATAAATCTCGGAAAATTAAAATAGATAACGGCTATGGCTCTTTGATGCTATTTCTGTTGATGATATGATGATGATATGATTGATGATATGATTGATATGATGCTATTTCTATTTTTAAAGGGTTTGTCTCAACAAGACTCAAGCTAGAATTTGATTTCTTCGTCAGTAATGGAAACGTCCAACTTTTTGAGAGAAAGTGGTGTATTGGCAATGTTTTGTGCTCAGTCGATGATTCAAAAGTGGTAATTACTTTATAATTCCTGATCGATTTGATTTTTTTTTTTTTCTTTGGAACCGAGTGATTGCACATATGTTTTTTTTTTTCTTGTGTCCTTGAATACAATCAAAGGGATTCATAATTCAATTCTGTGTGTCTTTCTCTTTCTTTCTTTCTTTCTTCTTCTTCTTCCTCTTCTTTCTTTCTCTCTCTCTCTCTCTCTCTCTCTCTCTCTCTCTCTCTCTCTCTCTCTCTCTCTCTCTCTCTCAAAAAAATTGGTATAATTTATCTGGTGGACCCAGAACAAAATCTATACGGTGTCTCCCTCATGGAAGTCTACTTCATACGTGCAGCTCCCACTGTATGAATAATAGCTTGCACAATATTTGTGGGGGTTTTTTTTTTTTTCAGGTCGCAAATATGTCCTTCGTCGAAGTGTCAGTAGCCATTGCTCTGTTGGTAAAGACGCAGAGCATAGTCTTTCCAATTGCAAACTTTCATTAAATAAATCACCATGCCTGCCATGTTAGCAGGTGGCACTCCCACAAGGTTCAAAGTTCATTCATTGGCAACGATCCGTCGGGGGTTTGGGGTTCGGTTCTTCGAACCATCCATAGTTTGGTCCGTGTACCAATCCACATCTTTGGGAGATTGCAGTAAAGATAGCTGCACTTTGGGCGAACTGAGAAACTTCTCCAAGTCTTTTGTTTTGAAGAGGCACACGCCTTTCACTGAGGTACTTTTCCAAATATTTTTGGATTATTACATCCGGCACCAAAGGTGGACGGAGGTTATGTTTTCACCCCTGTCTGTCTGTCTGTCTGTCTGTCTGTGAACAAGATATCTCAAAAAGTTGTGGACGGATTTGGACGAAATTTGGCAGACATGTAGTGTATGTGACAAGGACGAAATGATTAGATTTTGGTGATGATCTGGATCAGGATCCAGTTAGCAGAATTTTTTTTTTTTTTAAGTGATTCTTCACCATTGTGAGTTAGGGGCAAAAACTATACATAGCAGGATATCTCAAAAAGTTATGTACGGATTTGAACGAAACTTGGTGGACCGGTTGGGTGTGCGACAAGGACGATTTGATTCGATTTTGGTGAAGATATGAATATGGATTCTGATATGAGAATTACTAAAAAAATTTAAGTGATTCTTCACCATTGGGGAATAGGGCCAAAAACGACACATAGCAGAATATCTTTTAAAATGTGGACAGATGATTTTGATTAAATGTGATTCTGTATTGTGATTTTCTGGTCTACTCTGGGATACAAAACGTAAACTGTTCACCTGGCGGAGTTATGCTCACTACTGAGTGCCGTTCTAGTTTTAACGGTTATGGACAAGTTATGACTAAACTTGGTGGAGGAGTTGGTTAAGTGACAACAACAAGCTGATTATACGCTCTTCCGAGTGCCGTTCTAGTTTCATAAGCTTTAATTATGAGCCATTTAAGTAACAGTCCTTATCTGGAATTAACCATACTAGGGCATGCCCGTACTATATATATATCTAAAATTATATCCCCCCCCCTCTATTTACATGAAATGGTTTGGTCCAAAGCGAACGGCTTGCGAGTACGGTGACAATCCCCCCCCCTCTATTTACATGAAATGGTTTGGTCCAAAGCGAACGGCTTGCGAGTACGGTGACAATCCCCCCCCTCTATTTACATGAAATGGTTTGGTCCAAAGCGAACGGCTTGCGAGTACGGTGACAATCCCCCCCCCCTCTATTTACATGAAATGGTTTGGTCCAAAGCGAACGGCTTGCGGAGTTTGGTAAAGAAATCGCCATAGCGTGCACAAACGCGCAGGAAAGCGAAAGAATCGCAAAGTAGTTTTAATTAGTTTTAAAACATAGTTTAACGCCAACATAGTTTGCCAACGTGAAATAAATGAATACGCTCTCAAATGTGCCGTCCGAGGCAGAGTCTGTTCGCCACGTTCGGCACACGTGATAGCTCGCTGCTCTCTGATTGGTTGAATCGTTTTTTGGACATAGCTCGGTAACTACTTGTCCGATTAATATGAAACCATGAAAAGGCACATCCTCGGGTCCCCAGCAATATACCTGGCAAGTTTAAAGTATATCGGACCCGTGGTTGTCGAGAAACAGCGGTCACAGACATACAGACATACAGAGATTACTGGAATTATAGATAGATATATGGATTGCTCCTAAAGATTTATGTGCATGCGCACTGAGCATGCTGAGGCGGATTACATTATTTTGAATGTCCCGTATTAAGTACAGTTAAAATTGCAAGTTTCAGAGCAAATATGTACATTCAGCTTGGCCACCAGATCAGGAAAACAATCCACCACATGGCTCAGTGCAGGAGCCTCCGAGCATTGCTAAGCGCATCTAAGTTTGCTTCGGACCAATGAGCTAGCAATAACATCCGTCATTTTGTTTCAAAATAATCTTCTATTTTCTACAAATGGAACTTTCATTTTACTAAATTTGCAGTAAATGATTTAAACACCAAATATAATGTTGCGAATATGGAATTTGGCCTCCATATCCGCTTGTAAATATTCCCCTATTTTTTCCAATACTCCCCAACTTTCCCCAGTCCCCCATTCCCTAGTCCCATTGTCTGTAAACAACACCCATTAGAGCCGATCTTCCCCTTCATCCCCCCATTAAATGTCGTGCCCAGGTCCCCCGCACCACACGTAGACAATTATAGGACATCTTGCTAGTTATTCTTAATCTATGTCAGTTAAGGACTTGTTTCCATTAATTATGACTCTTCGTTGCACCAGAATGTGATTATATGGCACCTGTTAGGAAGTTTAGGACCTCCCCATACCTCTCCGCATCTCTTCCCCATGAAGAAGCGCCAACTACAACAACAACAACAAAAGAGGGGGGCGGCGCGGTGACGGCATGGGGAGTGGGCGTCCTCCTTCCGGCTCGGTTAGCCGCCATTGACCACGCGCTCCACGGGGTTACCACGAAGGGGCTCCCTGTCGGCCCCTCGTCAAGGGCGGAGCCGGTAACCCCCGCACCCAATGAGAAGCCATGGGCCGATGCCATCTGGGGCGGCGCTAACGAGCCGAGGGCGTGTCACTCCCCGCCGGATATACGCGGCCCCGCGCCGGACGTGACGTCAGATGCGCCCCGAGCTTGGAAGGACAAGACGCCACCCTCCCGAGCGCTGAGCGACCTCCCCGGCATCTCCACCAAAGTCGCGACCCTCCCGAGCGCTGAGCGACCTCCCCGGCATCTCCACCAAAGTCGCGACCCACGAGCGCTGAGCGACCTCCCCGCATCTGCTGGACACCACCGTACGTGATTCTGTCCCTGAGCCAGGTGCACCTGAGCCATCGACTGCCGCTTTCCTTGCCATCAAACCCCGTGTGAGTCAGCGTTGTCCCGTTTATCTGTGGTCTGTCTAGGGTTAATATAAGAGTGTGTCTAAGTGCCTGTCTTCCTATGCTGTCCCTCTTGTAGTTGTAATCTAACCTTTTTCCGTACGAATATACTTGAGAACTGAACCCCTGGTGTCGTATTGTGTCATTATAATCCAGCCGGGTGTCTTCTTTTTCTTATTGAGCCAGCATAGCGCGATTAGTCAACCCCGGGTGCAATCGGGGTAACTTGTACGGATACGGCGGCCATCCCGCTCGGCCCACCATACCATCAAAGTCGTATCTGTAACAATTGGTGTCGGGAGTGAGATTCGAGGCCCGACCAAATTTTGGAAAAAAAAAAAAAACGAATAGAGGAAAAAAAAAAAATTTGGTCAAAATTTGGAGCGGCCGAAATTCGTTTTGTTTTACAAAACCCGAATTTTGAAAGTCGCGCTATGGCGGATCAAGACGGCTGGGGTCCGGTTAGGGAGAGTGAAGCAGGGTCGGTCCAGGACCAAATTGAGGGACATGAGGGACATGAGGAGAGCGAAACAGCGGGGGTAGCAGATTCGCAAAATAGCGTCGTCACGCACGAGGTAACGGGCGCGCGAAATGACGCCTCGCAAGTAGCTACGGCGGCCGCACCCGCTGCACAAGTGGGAGGGATGGCCCAAATGCAGGCCCTCATGGAGCAATTTATGGCGCAAATGCAGGCGTCCCTCAACCTGCAGAAGGACGATATGAGGGCTAATAGTGAGCAAATGAGGGCTGATAGTAAGCGATTGGGTGAGCGATTGGAGGACCAAATGGGGGTAATGGGGAACCGGATGGATGCTCAGAGTGAGCAAATGAGGGTTGATAGTGGGCGATTAGAGGGCCAAATGAGGGGTACCGGTGAGAAGTTAGACAATAATTTTGAGGAGTTAGACAAGAAAATTGGGAAGTTAGACAATAATTTTGAGGAGTTAGACAAGAAAATTGGGAAGTTAGACAATAATTTTGAGGAGTTAGACAAGAAAATTGGGAAGTTAGACAATAATTTTGAGGGGTTAGACAACGGGATAAAAGAGGTGAAACATGGGTTAACGGGGGTAGAAAATAGAATGGCTGCCCAGGAGAATCAGATAGAGGGAGTGAAAAATGGGTTAGAGGGGTTAGAAAACAGTATGGAAGGCAAATTGAGGGACATGAGGGACCAAGCGGAAAGGGAAGTTAAACAAATGGAGCAGCAGATAGAGGGGGTCAGAATGGGGGTAGAAACCAAACTGGATGCTCACAGGGAGGAAATGGAGCAGATGAGGGTGGCATCTGGGCAGGAGATGCAAGTGATGGGAGAGGAGATCAGAAGAGGAGTGAGTGAGGAAGTCGGAGGAGTGCGCGAGGAGGTGAGGCACTGTAAGGAGCGCATGGAGAAAGAGGTGAGAAAGGGGACTGTAAAATTGCAAGGTGGTATAGAGGAGTTGACGCTGGGAGTAGAACAACTGACAGTGGGACAAAAGGAGTTGGGGGACCAGGTAAAGAAGAACACAGCGGTAATAGAGGGTTTAAAATCGACACAGAAGGAGATGAAAAAGGACGTAGGGGTAATTAAAAAAGAGTGTCAGACGGTACATGAGGACCTGACGAGGAAAATGGACAAGGTGGTAGAGGTAATGGAGGTTAAAGAGCGGGAGGTGCGGGAGCACATAGAAAAAAATAAAGTGGAGTTAGAGGAAGAACTTAAAGGGGCGCACGAAGAGATGAAGGAGATGAAGCAAAAATTAGAAGAAGTGGAAGAAGGGGTGAGCGAAATTAAAAAGCGACGGAGAGAGGATAAGAAAGAGATAAAAGAGGAGGTAAAAGAATTGGTCCAGAGTCTGTGTTCGGATCGTGATGATGTGCTCATTAACCGGATGAGGGATTCGCAGGTGATGGAGGAGAAGCGAAGAGAAAGAGGACCCGGTGTAAGTGGTGACCAATATGGTCGTGCGTATGATGCGCCAGGTGATTTAATAAGCTTGGGGGTCGAGATAGACCCGGATGTTCGTGAGAGGCCAAGAGTGAGGTGTATGGCTGGTCCGGAGGGTATGGAACGAGAGGTGCGAGGTGTGGGTGAGCAAGGTTGTGGTGGTGGTGGTATGGAATGGGTAGCGGGTTGCGGAGGTGTGACCCATGCATCGACACCAACAGGGGTAGTTGTTGGAGGGACCGGGGAGGCACGAGAGCCCCTTGGGGGTAGTGTACTGTGGGGGCCCGGCCGGTTCGGCCCCGCGCTGACCCCGCAAGGGGCGACGCACGGGGTCCGGCAGGCGGGCAACGACTCACATACGAGGTGGTCCCACAAGGTCCCACTCGCGCCGTATGACGGCAAGAGTGATCTACGCGCGTACCTGGCGCAGTTCGACTGTGTGTGTAAGGGCAACGGTTGGGGTGAGGACGAAGGTGGAGTACACCTGGTGGCCGCATTGCGCGGCGCGGCGGCGGAGGTGCTGACGGCATTACCAGCGGGTGCTCTCACCCTGCCAGCCCTCCGCGACGCCCTAATTAATCGATTCGGCATAGAACAGCAGAGCGAGCTTGTTAAAGCTCAGCTCGCGCTGCGAAAACGCAAGCCCCAGGAAGCCATCGGGGAACTTGCCCACGACATTCGCCGCGCAGTGGGGATCGCACATGCTAGCATGGCAGCGGATTCCCGGGAAAGCCTGGCGCTGGACCATTTTATCCAGGCCCTCCCGGATATTGAGCTCCGGCAACAGCTCGCCATGTGGCGCCCGCAGACTCTGAGCCAGGCGGCTGACGCTGCGGCCCGTTGGGAAGCAGCGAGGCCCCTGGCCCGAGGGGGCGAGCGTCTCGCAATGGCGGTCCGCCAGGTGGGACCCCCGATGGAGGGCGGACCCCTTAGGGGACCCGCCCCCGACGTGGGTCCTGACCTGGCGGGCATGGTCCGGAGGCTGGTGGACCAGCGCCTGGCGGGACCTGGACCATGGCAGGCGGCCACGGAGGTGGCCCGCGGTGGACCACGAGCGGGTAATCCAATTCGGACCTACAGGGGGGGGAATTTGGAATTCCGGAGGCAAGCACCTTATCAGGTGAGGTGCTATACCTGCAACCGCCTGGGTCACCTGGCGCGGCACTGTCGAAACGCGCGCCGGGATGATCCCCGGCAGTTGAGGTCCTCAACTCCGCCCAGGGGGGAGCGGGTTAGCCGACCCCAGACACCCCCCCGCCAGACCCCGGGAAACTAGAAGGTGTCGGGCACGTAGGGCGGTGTTCGGCAGCAGAGGATGGAGGAGAGCCCTCATTGACGCGACAGGTCATTTATTGTGGCCAAATTGGAACCGGTAGCCTGACAATTAGATGCAAAATTGCCGGCGTGGGGGTAGACGCCGTAGTGGACACAGGAGCTAGCGCCACGATCATCAGCCCTGTGGTCCTTGATTCGAGCGCAGGTGGCTGGGATAAGATCCAGCGCCTGCAAAATTATAGTTTGCAGCTTGCTACCGGGGTAACGGCCCCGATCATAGGGCGTGGTTCTGTGACCCTCAAGTTAGGGTCGGTAAGGAGGGAGATAGATGTTTGGGTGGCGGAGGTGTGCGACCCATGTTTAATAGGGTTGGACCTGTTGACTGCCAGCGGTTGTAAAATCGACTTGTGCCGGGGGATCCTGCAGGTGGGAGTAGAAGAGCTGCCGTTAGGGGGAGTGAGCACGGCCGAGAGAGCGGAGCTGGAGGCTTCCGAGGCCGTGACCATCCCCCCAAGGGCCGAGGCGATAGTGCCGGCCCGGTGGGCAGCTCGCCCAACATGGCAGGAGTCCTGCGGCCTGGTCGAACCGGTGGCAGCGCAGTCCATACCGGGTTTAATCGTGGGCCGCACCCTTGTAAAAACGGACGGACCGGTAGTGGCCGTCCGAGTAGTAAATGTGAGTACAGAACCACGCACTATAGTAAGGGGCACGAGGGTAGCTGGCTGCACCCCAGTTGAGGAAGTCGCGACAGTGAGGGGCGAGAACGTCCAGCCGAGCCGACCCCGGGGGGAGCCTTCAATAACAAGTAGGAATTGGCCCGATCCCATTTGCGAGATGGTAAATCGTAGTAGCGTAGAGTTGGGAGGTACCCAGAGGGAGGCCTTACACAAACTGGTTGGGTCCCATTTGGACCTCTTCTCCCTGTCCACCGAGGATATTGGACGTACGGGCCTGGTGAAACATCAGATCCACACCGGTGAGGCCCGGCCTATTCGTCAGGCCGCCCGACGGCTCCCTTGGAGCAAGAGGGCGGAAGCTGACGAGCAGGTTGCAAAAATGCTCGACGCAGGTGTGATCGAGCCCTCGGGAAGTCCTTGGATGTCACCTGTTGTGCTGGTCAAAAAGAAGGATGGGACCACGCGGTTCTGCGTGGACTATCGCCAGCTAAACAACGTGACACTCAAGGACTCATATCCCCTGCCAAGGATTGATGACACCCTCGATGCCGTTGCGGGCTCAAATTGGTTCACAACTTTGGACCTCAAGAGTGGGTATTGGCAGGTGGAGATGGATAGGGCAGGGAAGGAGAAAACGGCATTTTCCACAGGTAAGGGACTGTATCAGTTTACTGTGATGCCGTTTGGTTTGTGTAACGCCCCCGCCACCTTTGAGAGATTGATGGAGCATGTACTAGGCGGCATGCCATGGCAATCATGCCTGGTGTACCTGGATGACGTCCTGGTACATGCCCAAACGTTCCCCCAGGCACTAGCTAATTTGGACCAGGTGTTCGGGTGCCTCAGACAGGCAGGGTTGAAGCTGAACCCGAGTAAGTGCACTTTGTTTGCAAGAGAGGTGGCCTATCTAGGTCACGTGATTGGCCGCGAGGGGGTAAAAACAGACCCAGACAAAATTAAAGCGGTAGAGGAGTGGCCCGCACCACGTACCATCAAAGAGGTGCGGGGATTTTTGGGACTCTGCTCCTACTACCGGCGCTTTGTGGCGAAATTTGCGGAGTTGGCCCGTCCCCTCCACCGGCTTACTGAGAAGGGGACGCGATTTAATTGGACACGGGAGTGCCACGAGGCCTTCCAAAAATTGAAGGGGTGTCTAACATCCGCACCCCTTCTAGCTTACCCCACTAGTGACGGGACATTTACCCTGGACACGGATGCGAGCCAGGAAGGATTGGGCGCAGTTTTGTCTCAGACACAGGAGGGCGTGGAGAGAGTGATTGGTTATTATAGTCGGGCCTTAAGTAGGCCCGAGAGAAATTATTGCGTCACTCGCAAAGAGTTATTGGCTATGCTGGCTGCCATGAACCATTTCCACCCGTACTTGTACGGGCGGAAATTTTTGGTTAGAACTGACCATTCCTCCTTGCAATGGCTCCTTCGGTTCAAGGAACCGGAGGGCCAAATTGCAAGGTGGTTGGAAAAGTTGCAGCAGTACGATTTTGATGTGGCCCATAGGGCCGGGAAGGCCCATGGTAATGCGGACGCACTCTCTCGGCGTCCTTGTCTGGGGGAAAACTGTAAATTTTGTGCGAGACACGAGGAGAGGGAGCAATTGGGCGATTCCGCCCCGATTCTCGTCGTCCGGGCAACCCGGGTGAGAGGGCCAATTTTGCCACTAACCGCGGACGAGGAATTTGGAGAGTTGGCTTGGAGCACGGCCCAGCAGGAGGATCCTGTTCTGGGGCCGGTGTTCCAATGGGTCAAATTGGGGCAAAGACCAAAGGGGGAAGAGGTCACCCCCCTCGGGGCACAAACAAAGGCATATTGGGCTCAGTGGCAGACCCTGGAATTGAAAGGCAACATCTTGTATCGCAAGTGGGTGGAGGTTCCCTCTGATCGAACTTCCTGGCTGGTGATAGTCCCTGACAAATTCAAGAACGTCATATTGCAACAGGTGCATGGTACCCGCTCCGGCGGCCATTTGGGCAGGACAAAGACAATATCTCGGGTCCGCCGGAGGTTCTATTGGGTGAATATGGGGCGCGACATACAGGACTGGTGTCGGAGATGCGACGCCTGTTCTGCCAAAAAGGGACCAGCACGGAGGATGAGGGCCCCCCTTCAATTACATCAGGTGGGGGCCCCCCTTGAGCGGGTGGCTATGGATATTCTAGGACCGCTGCCCCGCACCCGCCAAGGTAATAAGTATATCCTCGTTGTGATGGACTACTTCACCAAGTGGCCGGAGGCCTACGCCCTCCCCAACCAAGAAGCAGGGGTGGTAGCGCAGGCCTTCGTGGAAGGATTTGTGTGCCGGCATGGGATTCCACAGGAGTTGCACACCGACCAGGGACGAAATTTTGAGAGCAAATTACTAAAAGATGTGTGCAGTCTCCTGTCAATTCGAAAAACCAGGACAACGCCTTTAAGACCTCAATCTGACGGGATGGTGGAAAGATTCAACCGAACTTTAATCCAACAACTGGCACTGTTCACCACCACCCGTCAGGATGACTGGGACGAACATCTCCCTTATTTGCTTATGGCCTACCGGACCAGCCAGCACGGGGCCACCGCATGCAGTCCAGCGTTGCTTATGTATGGGCGGGAGTTACGGGCTCCCGCCGACTTGCTATGCGGTCCCGTGCCAGACACAGTGGTTAACCCGCCGAGGGAGGGGTACGCACGTCACCTAGAGGAAGGCATGGAGCTAGTCCATGCCTTCGCCCGCCGCCAACTCCATCTGGCGGGGGAAAAGATGAAGCGCAGGTACGACGACCGGAGCCAGGGGAGTCAATACGCTCCGGGGACGAAGATTTGGTTCTTTAATCCCCGGAGGCGGAAGGGAAGGTGCCCAAAACTCACCTCCCCCTGGCAAGGCCCAGGAGTCGTCCTGTCGCAAATCTGTGACGTGGTCTTTAAGATCAAAATGGGGCCACGAGCCCTCCCTCGGATCGTCCACGCCGACCGGATAAGACCTTACACCGGCGAGCAGGCGCCCCCGTGGATTGCCTCGGCTTTAGATGCCGAGGCGGGACCCAGTACCTCTGAATAAGGGGGGCTTATTAGTGCCAGAGGACTGGGGGATTGAGGAGCGATAGGCCCGGTGGGAGAGGGTGGCATCCCTGCCACCTTTCCCATAGTGGGGCAAAGGAGCAATAGCTTATGGGGTGTATGGCAGTGAAAACTAGCCCGGGTGGGTTAGGATATTGTGTGTAGGGATCTAGAAGATGACATTAGGTAACGTTAAGATTAGTTAGTGACTGATACCTGTAGTGGGGACGCAGGTAGATTAGCATGGATGATAATGACGAGGGAGCGCAATAGTTTAAAGGGACGACTGGGAAGCGCAAGTTTCAGAAGGGAGTAGTTAGCTGAGATGATGCCGTGTGTGTGAGAATTGAACAGGTGTGATTGCACAGGTGTGCAACTGGACAGGTGTGTGGAGCAGTGTATGAGTAGTGAGTGTGTGGATCAGCGCGAATGCGCTTGGGGAGAGAAGGGTGCAGGTGGCACCAGGTGTGAGAGCACAGGTGTGCAAGTACAGGTGTGTGGAGAGAGTTGGAGTAAGTGGTACGGAGTGGTGTGCATGGTGCGAAGGTGTGGATGGGGGAAGAGTGGACCCCTTTCACGAATACCCGGGGCGGGTAGTGTAAGTGTTAGGTAGAGGGTGCAGGTAAATTATGGTTGGATATTGGCACTTGTGGTGCGGTTGCAGAATGGTATTGTGGATGGGTGCATTAGTGTTGTGGAAATGGCTGGGCGTGTAGCCTGTTAGTGTGTGTAGTTGGTTGGGCACTCCACCACTGTGAGGATGTCGGCCAGGTGAGGCCGCAGGTGGGCTCTGGGAGCCGGTAGTTGTGAGTGGGTGCCTGAGGATCCCGGGTGTGGATCGGGCAGCCCAGTGCCAGAGAGGGCACGGAGTGGGGAGAGAGCCAGAGGGCCTTCCCCTGGTAGTTAGGTTAGGGTGAGGAGCAGGTAAGCTCGGAGGCAACTGCAGTGGTGGAGGTGTGCAGGTGGGTAGACCCACTGGGAGAGGTACACGCCGCAGCCCAGAAATTGTGCGAGGGCACCGGGAGATGAATCGGGGGAGTGAGACCCCAAATTGAAAAGCACCACAGTTTGGCCAATGGGAATTGGTTTTTAGAACCCATAGTGTAAGAGGGCCAATGGTTTGGCCGGAGGAAGACCCCGGGTAGTGTAAAGTTGTTAAAGTCATTTAGGAAATAGTTAGGATTGAAGAACCTGTCGCACCATACGCAGCCACTTACCTGTGATGATGATGACTCCACACCTGTGTTTTCTTTGTTTGTGTTGCAGAAATGAGAATTGCTGTTGGATTTGTGAGACGCATCACGACGTGGATGAGACATTGGGGTGATTCCATCTCTCCCTCCCTAGGAGGGACTGATGATGAATTGAAAATGGCAAATTTTGATGAGAGTTGAAAATGGCAAATTTGATTGGTTAGGAGGGAGAGAAGACGAATTTGGTATATGGGAGGAACGGGGAAGACAGTAGGGATGTTTGTGGATTTGTAAAGTAGATGTTTATGGGTAGTGTTGTGTTTTGTTGATACAGTAAGGGGTAAGGGAGGGGCCATGTAGGTTACCTGGTGGGGGGGGCGTACGGTAGGAACGTACCTGTCTCACCTGGTTCCCATGTGCCCCCAGTGTGCATCACCTTGCATTGCGTGCACTTTTGCGCCCTTACCACCTTGCTCACTTGTCTTGTTTTTGTCTCCCACCTCCGAGGATCTGGCTTTGGGGTAGAGAGAGAGGAGAGAGAGGTGCTGGCGACGCAGTTGTGGGCCTGCACTTTCGCTGCTTGCTGCCGGGATCGATACACCATATGGACCGCAATGTTTGTGGCCACCCACAATGGACCGCAGTTCGTTTGCGGCCAAGCACCACCCGGGGATGGACCTATGGGTCAACGTGGCACCTATGCCATACAGGTGAACCACTTTTAGTTAAACACCAAGTGCACCACAAGAAGAGCAAGAGACACCTGCAGGGTTAGGGGTTGTCGAATTTATTTTTATTCCAATGAACAATGGTGACTGCACCGATTGGTGGTGGGGTGGTGCTTTTGATGCTGGGAAAGGGTGCTCTGCACGTTATTAAAGGGCCGTCGGCCACAGAGCACTCGTGGGTTGGTGTATCGATGTTGGCAAGCGCGCTCTCTCTATGCATAACATCTGCATGTGTTCCTCCAAAAACAGGTCCTGGATCGTAGTGTAAATAGCAGCGTAGTCTTGTAAATAATGCTCCCTACCGGCTGTATGTTTAGTTTGAGAATTCTTTCCGGATTCGGTTATCCTGTGGGTGTGTTTCTGTGAGGAGAAGGGTGCAACGTCGCAGGGGGACATATTTACTCATTTGTGAATATCTGTAAAACTGTCGCACTCAGGGTAGAGTTAATAGTAGAGGGAACTACATTGCGTGCCACACTAAAGTAGGTAAAAATTTATCGGGTCGGGACGCCCCGAGGGTAGAGAAGGGTGCAATGTTGCGAATATGGAATTTGGCCTCCATATCCGCTTGTAAATATTCCCCTATTTTTTCCAATACTCCCCAACTTTCCCCAGTCCCCCATTCCCTAGTCCCATTGTCTGTAAACAACACCCATTAGAGCCGATCTTCCCCTTCATCCCCCCATTAAATGTCGTGCCCAGGTCCCCCGCACCACACGTAGACAATTATAGGACATCTTGCTAGTTATTCTTAATCTATGTCAGTTAAGGACTTGTTTCCATTAATTATGACTCTTCGTTGCACCAGAATGTGATTATATGGCACCTGTTAGGAAGTTTAGGACCTCCCCATACCTCTCCGCATCTCTTCCCCATGAAGAAGCGCCAACTACAACAACAACAACAAAAGAGGGGGGCGGCGCGGTGACGGCATGGGGAGTGGGCGTCCTCCTTCCGGCTCGGTTAGCCGCCATTGACCACGCGCTCCACGGGGTTACCACGAAGGGGCTCCCTGTCGGCCCCTCGTCAAGGGCGGAGCCGGTAACCCCCGCACCCAATGAGAAGCCATGGGCCGATGCCATCTGGGGCGGCGCTAACGAGCCGAGGGCGTGTCACTCCCCGCCGGATATACGCGGCCCCGCGCCGGACGTGACGTCAGATGCGCCCCGAGCTTGGAAGGACAAGACGCCACCCTCCCGAGCGCTGAGCGACCTCCCCGGCATCTCCACCAAAGTCGCGACCCTCCCGAGCGCTGAGCGACCTCCCCGGCATCTCCACCAAAGTCGCGACCCACGAGCGCTGAGCGACCTCCCCGCATCTGCTGGACACCACCGTACGTGATTCTGTCCCTGAGCCAGGTGCACCTGAGCCATCGACTGCCGCTTTCCTTGCCATCAAACCCCGTGTGAGTCAGCGTTGTCCCGTTTATCTGTGGTCTGTCTAGGGTTAATATAAGAGTGTGTCTAAGTGCCTGTCTTCCTATGCTGTCCCTCTTGTAGTTGTAATCTAACCTTTTTCCGTACGAATATACTTGAGAACTGAACCCCTGGTGTCGTATTGTGTCATTATAATCCAGCCGGGTGTCTTCTTTTTCTTATTGAGCCAGCATAGCGCGATTAGTCAACCCCGGGTGCAATCGGGGTAACTTGTACGGATACGGCGGCCATCCCGCTCGGCCCACCATACCATCAAAGTCGTATCTGTAACAATAAGCTACACATGTTATTACAAAAGAGGCATTGTAGGTATTTTCTTACCATTGTTTCAATGAAAGGAGGGAAGCAGGGTATTATGGGGGTGTATGGCATGCCATTTTACAATCATGGAATACCATATTATAATATAAGGCAAATTTCAAAAATTATTATTGAAACATTGATGTCATTTATAACACTAGGGCATGCCCGTACTATATATATATCTAAAATTATATCCCCCCCCTCTATTTACATGAAATGGTTTGGTCCAAAGCGAACGGCTTGCGAGTACGGTGACAATCCCCCCCCTCTATTTACATGAAATGGTTTGGTCCAAAGCGAACGGCTTGCGAGTACGGTGACAATCCCCCCCCTCTATTTACATGAAATGGTTTGGTCCAAAGCGAACGGCTTGCGAGTACGGTGACAATCCCCCCCTCTATTTACATGAAATGGTTTGGTCCAAAGCGAACGGCTTGCGGAGTTTGGTAAAGAAATCGCCATAGCATGCACAAACGCGCAGGAAAGCGAAAGAATCGCAAATTAGTTTTAATTAGTTTTAAAACATAGTTTAACGCCAACATAGCGGCAACATAGTTTGCCAACGTGAAATAAATGAATACGCTCTCAAATGTGCCGTCCGAGGCAGAGTCTGTTCGCCACGTTCGGCACACGTGATAGCTCGCTGCTCTCTGATTGGTTGAATCGTTTTTGGACATAGCTCGGTAACTACTTGTCCGATTAATATGAAACGTTGAAAAGGCACATCCTCGGGTCCCCAGCAATATACCTGGCAAGTTGCAAGTATATCGGACCGGTAGTTGTCGCGAAACAGCGGTCACAGACAAACACACAGACACACACACAGACACACAGACACACAGAGATTACTGGAATTATAGATAGACTAGGGCATGCCCGTACTATATCTATATCTAAAATTATATCCCCCCCTCTATTTACATGAAATGGTTTGGTCCATGAAATGTTTTGGTCCATTCGCAACGCCAAAGCGAACGGCGAACGCTTTACATGAAATGGTTTGGTGCATGAAATGTTTTGGTCCATTCGCAACGCCAAAGCGAACGGCGAACGGCTTGCGAGTACAGTGACAATCCCCCCGGGGTTTTTATTAGTTTTAAAACATAGTTTAACGCCAACATAGCGCCAACATAGTTTGCAAACGTGAAATAAATGAATACGCTCTCAAATGTGCCATCCGAGGCAGAGTGTGTCCGCCACGTTCGGCACACGCGATAGCTCGCTGCTCTCTGATTGGTTGAATCGTTTTTTGGACATAGCTCGGTAAGTAATTGTCCGATTAATATGAAACCTTGAAAAGGCACATCCTCGGGTCCCCAGCAATATACCTGGCAAGTTTAAAGTATATCGGACCCGTGGTTGTCGAGAAACAGCGGTCACAGACAAACAAACGTACAAACGTACAAACGTACAAACAAACACACAGAGATTACTGGAATTATAGATAGATGCTAGAAAAAGCCTGTCAAATATGACAGGTTGGAACAGTTTTATTCAACCAGCCTGGCACGAGCCTAAGTCTGAAGCCTCAAGCTCATGTCAGGTGTGCTTATATCTTCTTTATTTATTATTAGACACCATACGGAAGTAAATGAATACTCAGTTTACTCTGCGTGTGATGCTCATCACGTGCAGCATTTTTCAGCTCCCTGCACCTTTGTCTTCATTGTAATTTAAAAAACAAAAAACGCTTCTGTACACCGCCCTTGAGGCTCAGTTTGCCAGCCACCGTCTACATTTCCAATAGAAGAGCCATCATTATTTTTTATGGAAGACGTTTCTCGAATTTGTTTTATCCTCAAAATAGACCGAAGTGAACACACGTTTGTGTTAAAAGATTGGCCTTTAAAACATGCCATTATGAAGGGGGACAGACATCTGTACAAACACACAAACTGACTGTTTCATATGGTCAATGGTAGAGAATTGAAACGTGCTAAAATTTTATATTATATATATATATATATATATATATATATATATATATATATATATATATATATATATATATATATACACACACACACACACACACACACACACACACACACACACACACACACACCCTGGTGTTGGGCTAGCGGCTAGGGTGCCGGCTTAGGATCCTGGGTTCGAATCCCGGTCGATTGCTGAATTAACGCCAGGGGGGTTGACTCAGCCTGTCATCCTTCCGAGGTCGGCTAATTGAGTACCAGTTCACTGGTAATTCCCTGTTTGTCGTTAAAGGCGGCAAAAAGCGTTGGCGTCAGGAAGGGCATCCGGCCGTAAAACATTGCTTCAAAAAAAGGGGACCAAAAAAAACAACAACCACGGTTCCCGAAAAAGGCCAACCCTCGCTTTGCGGGGAAAAATGGCCTCTAAAGGTGGTATATATATATATATATATATATATATATATATATATATATATATATATATATATATATATATATATATATATATATATATATACAGTGGAACCTCGACTTACGAGTGCCCCAACTTACGAGTTTTTCGAGATACGAGCCGTCACTCTGGCAGTTTATTGCTTTGAGATGCGAGCCGAGATCCGAGTTACGAGCTTTCGCCACCCGGTCACGTGGTTATCTTGCCGTTCAAGTACAGTATCTCTGTCGTATAGCGCTAATGATATATAACGCCGCCGATAATGATATGATAATTTATGATAATCTATGCAGCACGACGTGGTCCTCACGTCACACAAGGCGCCTTTGCCGGCGCAAAACGGCTCTCTCAGGGTCAAACTCGGTATCGTTTTGAGCGCACGGTTCAGGCCTTCAAGAAAAAGTTTATTTTGTAAAAATCGAGCCACGCGTTCAAAAGATATGACCGGTTTTGTTCGCCGGCACGTCGGCGCTCGAATCGAATCGAGTTAAAACGAACACTGCCGTTGTCGGGTCCGTCTGAGACAACCACCGGGCCTAGAACGCTGGGACCGGTCTCGTTGGATAGGCCTGGATCAGATCTCGAAACGCTGGAAGCTGCACCTCTCTGTGATAATCTTGTGGACCATGACAAGAGATCGTGCGACACGTGGTTATCATGCCGTGCAAGTACAGTATCTCTGCCGTCAACTTGTTCAGAGTGCCGGCGATAGCTCGCCTTCTCTTTGTGGAAAACACGGTGAGATCCTTAACATCCAACAACTAATGGGACGCAAACGGGGCGCCCAGTTTAGCGGTACACACATTGATGAATCACCCTGCCTGTGATTCACCCATGACAGGTTATAGCTGGGTCGGGATTCAAACCCAGGCTGGACAGTTTAGAGTCAAGTGTGCGTACCTCCAGTCCAGGCCATCCTGCCAACTTGTATGCTGCATACAGGTGAAATATAAAGCGCGAGATATTTTTATATATACTGTATATTAAAAAAAAAATTGGTGTGGTTTTTGGCGGGCTGGAACGGATTAATAGCATTTCAATGCATTTCAATAGGGAAATTTGATTTGAGATACGAGCAATTTGAGTTACGAGCTCGGTCACGGAACGGATTAAACTCGTAAGTCAAGGTTCCACTGTATATATATATATATATATATATATATATATATATAAGTTCAAAACACACCTGGTCACAAGTGTGCCGCACTGACCGGGTCCTCAGTCAAGGTCCTCAGCATCATCCTGTTTCGGCCCTTCAACCTCGATACGGTCAGCTAAGGTGGGCCAGCAGAGGCGGCTACACATCCACATGCAGCAAATACACCTGGATGCATACATACCCCCACCCCCAGCCAGTGCGAACAACAACAACAACAACAACAACAACAACAACAACAACAACAACAACACCTCCACATCCAGAATCCACAGCACCAAACAAACATGGTGGAACAAACATGGTGGAACAAACATGGTGGATGATACATGGTATATATATATATATATATATATATATATTGTTGCGGATATGGGATTTGCATCCATCCATATCCGCTTGTAAATATTCCCCTATTTCCTCAATACTTCACAACTATCCCCAATCCCCCATTCCCTAGTCCCATTTTCTGTAAACAACACTCTGTAGACCTGACCTCCCCCTATTTCCCCCATTAAATGTCGTGCCCAGGTTCACCGCATCTCATGTAAGACAACTAAAGGACATCTTGCTAGTTATTCTTAGTCTATGTCAGTTAAGGACTCGTTTCCATTAATTCTGACCCTTCGTTGCACCAGAATGTGATTGTATGGCACCGTTAGGAAGTTTAGGACCTCCCGATACCTCCCCGCAGCTCTTCCTCACGGTTCAGCAACAACAACAACAACAACAACAACAGCAACGGCAGCGGCGGGCGTGGGAAGTGCGCGTCCTCACTCCGGCTTGGTTGGTAGGGGGTGTTGGGAGGGCATCAGGCCTTCCCAACGAGCCGCCATCGAACATGTGCTCGACGGGGTTACCAAATAGGGGCTCCCTGTCAGCTCCTCGTCAAGGGCAGAGCCCGGTAACCCCCGCACCCAATGGAAGCGGCGGACCGGCCCCAGTGGGGCGGAGCCAACCAGCCGAGGGCGTGTGACTCCCCGCTGAGCATGCGCAGGAAGAGGGAGGTGACGTCAGATGCGCGCTGAGCTTGGAGCAAGCAAGACCACCTCCGAGCGCTGTGAGGCCTCCCCGCATCTTCTGGACTGGACCGTGCTTTATCCTGTCCCCGAGCCAAGGTGCACCTTGTGCCATCGAACTACCTGTCCCTCCCTGCCATCAATCCCTGTGTAAGTCAGCCTTGTTCCGTTTGTCTGTGGTCTGTCCGGGAATTAGATAAGATTGTATTTAAGTGCCCATCTCTTCTGTGTCTTTTACCTCACTCTGCCGTGTAATCTACCCCCTTTTCTCCACCACTGTAATTATACCCTCCTCCGGAGGTCTTGAGAACTGTACCCCTTGCGTCGTTTCCTCTTTCCCAGTCGTCGTGTCCTTTCCATCATTGATTTGGCATAGCGCGATTTGGTCAACGTCTGGGTGAATCGGGTGAGTTGGGGAAGAATCGGGGGAACTGTTAGGTCGCGGCAATACCACCGCTCGGTAAATAACATCTAAACCGCGTCCGTAACAATTGGTGTCTGGGAGTGAGATACGGACCCGAAGCGCGCTTAACGCGCTCAAAATTACAAGTCACCGAAATTTGATTTTGTTTTACAAAAAACCCGAATTTTGAAAGTCGCGCTATGGGAGATCAAGACGGCTGGGTTCCGGTAGAGGAGAGTGATGCAGGGTCGATCCAGGACCAAATTGAGGGACATGAGGAGAGCGAAGCAGTGAGGGCGGCAGGTTCGCAAAATGGCGTCCTCGCGCACGAGGTTACGGGCGCGCAAAATGGCGCCTCGCAGATGGCTACGGCGGCCGCGCCCGCTGCACAAGTGGGAGGGATTGACATGCAGGCCCTCATTGCGCAGCTACAGGCAGCTGTACAGATGAGTATGGGGAGCCAAATTGAGCGACTGGGTGAGCGATTGGAGGGCAAAATGGGACAAATGGGGAACCGGATGGATGCTCAGGGTGAGCAATTGGGGGTAATGAGGGACGAAGCGAGGAGTACCGGTGAGGGATTAGACAAGAAATTTGAGGGATTAGAGAAGAAATTTGAGGGATTAGACAAGAAATTTGAGGGATTAGACAAGAAGTTTGAGGGATTAGACAAGAAATTTGAGGGATTAGACAAGAAATTTGAGGGATTAGACAAGAAATTTGAGGGATTAGACAAGAAATTTGAGGGATTAGACAAGAAATTTGAGGGATTAGACAAGAAATTTGAGGGATTAGACAAGAAATTTGAGGGATTAGACAAGAAATTTGAGGGATTAGACAAGAAATTTGAGGGATTAGACAAGAAATTTGAGGGATTAGACAAGAAATTTGAGGGATTAGACAAGAATTTTGAGGGGTTACACAATGGGATAGAAGGGGTGAAACATGGGTTAACGGGGGTGGAAAACAGAATGGCCGCTCAAGAGAATCAAATGGAAGGGATGAAAGAGGGGTTAGAGGGGTTAGAAAACAGTATGGAAGGCAAATTGAGGGACATGAGGGACCAAGCGGAAAGGGAAGTTTAAAAAATGGGGCAGCAGATGGAGGGGGTCAGAATGGGGGTAGAAACTAAATTGGATGCTCACAGGGAGGAAATGGAGCAGATGAGGGTGGCATCTGGGCAGGAGATGCAAGTGATGGGAGAGGAGATCAGAAGAGGTGTGAGTGAGGCGGTCGGAAGAGTGCGCGAGGAGATGAGGCACTGTGAGGAGCGCATGGAGAAGGAGGTGAGAAAGTGGACTGTAAAATTGCAAGGTGGTATAGAGGAGTTGACGCTGGGAGTTGAACAACTGACAGTGGGACAAAAGGAGTTGGGGGACCAAGTAAAGAAGAACACTGCGGTATTAGGAGGGTTAAAAGCGACACAAAACGACCTAAAAAATGACTTGATAGCGACACAGAGGCAATGTCAGATGGTACGTGAGGGACTGACAATGAGGTTGGACGAGGTGACAGAGGTAATGGAGACGAAGGACCGGCAGGTGAGGACGCACATAGAAACGGTCAAGGTGGCCTTAGAGGACGAGCTTGAGGAGACGCACCGGGAAATAAAAGAGGTGAAGCAGAAATTAGAAGAAGTGGAAGAAGGGGTAAACGAAATTAAGAAGCGACGGAGAGGGGATAAGAAAGAGATCAAAGAGGAAGTAAAAGAATTGGTCCAAAGTCTGTGTTCGGATCGTGATGATGTGCTCATTAACCGGATGAGGGATTCGCAGGTGATGGAGGAGAAGCGAAGAGAAAGAGGACCCGGTGTAAGTGGTGACCAATATGGTCGTGCGTATGATGCGCCAGGTGATTTAATAAGCTTGGGGGTCGAGATGGACCCGGGTGTTCGTGAGAGGCCGTTGGTGAAGTGTGCGACAGGTCTGGTGTGCGAAAAAGGAGGTGTGCGAGAAAGTCTGACTCAGGTGTGTGAGGAAAAAGTGCGTGCCAAGGAGTGAGGGTGTTGTCGAGAGTGAGTCGGTCATAGCGCGTGTGCGAGGGAGCACATGGAAGCGCGTAGTGAGGAGTGTTACAGAGGATGTAACGGAAGAATGCACGCCTGTGGTGAGTGTTACAGAGGATGTAACGGGAGAGGATGTGCGAGCAAGGTGTGTAACGGACGGGTGCATGGGGAAAGAGTGCGCTGTCAAAAGTAAGGAAGAGTGTACACCTGTGGTGAGTGTTACAGAGGGTGTAACGGGAGAGTGTGCGCGAGAAAGGTGTGTAACGGACGGGTGCATGAGGAAAGAGTGCGCTGTCAAGAGTAAGGGTGAGTGCGCTGTCAAGAGTGGAGGTGAGAGTAGTAAGAGTGACACGGAGCGTGAGTTGGTTGTGACAGGTGAGAAAGGAAGCACACCTGGAATGGTAGAGCGTGTTTGGGAATGCACGCTGGAATTGGTAGTGAGGCACGTGGTTGGGTGTGCGAGTGAGAGCACACCTGTGATCGTCACAGAGGAGGTGACCGAGGAGGGGGCGCGAAGAGGTGTGTTGGTGAGGTGTGCGAGCGACGAATGTGTGCCAAGGTGTTCGGTGGTCAGGTGTGTGACCAAGTCTGTGAGTGGAATGAGTGTACCTGGGTGTGTAAGAGAAGGTGCAATGACCAAGAGCAGGGAAACGGCTGGATGTATGAGCAAGAAAGGGGTAGCATATGCGTGTAAGCATGCAGGTGAGGCATCGACGGTAACCGGGTTAGCGGTTAGAGCGACTGAAAGCCGAATCGGGCCCTCGGTGCGTGCCGGGCTTCGCGTGCCGCGAGAACCAGCGGGGATCCGAGCCACGGCGGGTTCGAAAGGACCGCCGTACGCGATCCACGCTGGGCCTCACTTTGAACGGCCGCGTCCGTGCTCCACTAGGCGGAGCGGGCAGCCCGATAGGAAGGGTCGTCATGGCGACCACTTTTTGTTGAGGCATTCCGGCAGGTCGAGATCGGGCCATGGGATGGCTCCGTGCCGAGATGGTGCGTGGGACCTCGGCCCGGGTAAACCTCCTTCCCTGCACCGAATGCGGGACGTATCCAGCCGCTGGCACCAAACAACCCGCATTCATGGCTTGGCTGTACGAAGCCGAGCTTTAGAAGTGAATTGGCGCACCGAGAGGCATTAGTAAGTAGACTGTAATGACGAGGATAGTGTTTTGGCCCCGAAATTAGAAAAACAAAATTTGATGATTGGCAAAGGATTGGCAGTAATGATTGGCAGATGATGGGTAGTGATTGGCAAATTTTTGATTTGTTGAAATTTGATGTGCAAAATTGGTAGTGGGAGATGCCCGATGTGGTGGGATGGCAACTCTGTCATCCCTCACAAACATGGGGGCAAATGCGCTATAGATTATGGGGTGTATGGCAGTGAAAACTAGCCCGGGTGGGTTAGGATATTGTGTGTAGGGATCTAGCGAAGATGACATTAGGTAACGTTAAGGTTAGTTAGTGACAAGGATACCTGTAGAGGGGACGCAGGTAGATTAGAGTGGATGATAATGACGAGGGAGCGCAATAGTTTAAAGGGACGACTGGGAAGCGCAAGTTTCAGAGGGGAGTAGTTAGATGAGATGATGCTGTGTGAGAACTGGACAGGTGTGTGGAGCAGTGTATGAGTAGTGAGTGTTGTGAATCAGCGCGAATGCGCTTGGGGGAGAGAAGGGTGCAGGCGGCACCAAGTATGAGAGCACAGGTGTGCAAGTACAGGTGTGTGGAATATATGGAGCAGAGAATGAGTGGTGTGGAGAGAGTTGGAGTAAGTGGTACGGAGTGGTGTGCATGGTGCGAAGGTGTGGATGGGGGAAGAGTGGACCCCCTTTTCACGAGTACCCGGGGAGGGTAGTTTAAAGAATAGTTAGAAGGCATAGGTAAATTGTGGTTGGATATTGGCATTTGTGGTGCGGTCACAGAATGGTATTGTGGATGGGTGCATTGGTGTGGTGAAATTGGCTGGTCATGTGGCCTGTTAGTATGAGTGTGAATGGTTGGGCACTCCGCCACTGTTCGATGTCGGCCAGGGGAGGCCGCAGGTGGGCTCTCGGAGCCGTTAGTGTCAGTGGGTGCCTGAGGATCCCGGGTGTGGATCGGGCAGCCCGTGCCAGAGAGGGCACTGAGGGGGTGAGAGTGCGAGAGGGCCTTCCCCAGTTAGTTAGGTTAGGGTGGGGAGCAGGTGAGCTCGGTAGGCAACAACAGTGGTGGAGGTGTGCAGGTGGGCGGACCAGCTGGGAGCATCACACGACCCAGCCACCGAAATTGTGCGGGGGCACCGAGTATTGAATCGGGGAGTGAGACCCAAATTGATGGTGTGCACCACAGATGGTCAATGGGATTTTGGTTCTTCGAACCACATAGAGTAATGAGGGCCAATGGTTTGGCAGGAGAAAGACCCCGGGTAATGTAAAGTTGTTAAAGTCATTTAGGAAATAGTTAGGATTGATGAACCTGTCGCACCATACGCAGCCACTTACCTGAGGTGATGATGATGACTCCACACCTGTGTTTTCTTTGTTTTGTGTTGCAGGAAATGAGAATTGCTGTTTGGATTTGCGAGACGCATCACGACGTGGATAAGACATTGGGGTGATTCCATCTCTCCCCCCTTAGGAGGGACTGATGATGAATTGGTGATGGCAGATTTTGATGTTGAGTTGGAGATGGCAGATTTTGATGAGAGTTGGAAATGGCAAATTTGATTGGTTAGGAGGGAGAGAAGACGAATTTGGTTTATGGGAGGAACGGGGAAGACAGTAGGGACGTTTGTTGATGTGTAAAGTAGATGTTTATGGGTAGTGTTGTGTTTTGTGGATACAGTAAGGGGTAAGGAAGGGGCAATGTAGGTTACCTGGTGGGGGGGGGGGGGCGTACGGTAGGAACGTACCTGTCTCACCTGGTTCCCATGTGCCCCCAGTGTGCATTACCTTGTATTGCATGCACTTTTACGCCCTTACCACCTTACTCACTTGTCTTATTTTGTCTCCCACCTCCGAGGATCTGGCTTTGGGGCAGAGAGAGAGGAGAGAGAGAGAGGTGCTGGCTCCGCAGTTGTGGGCCTGTACTTCCACTGCTTGCTGCCTGGATCGATACACCATATGGACCGCAATTTTTGTGGCCGCCCACAATGGACCGCAGTTCTTTTGCGGTCAAGCACCACCCGTGGATGGACCTCTGGGTCAACGTGGCACCTATGCCATACAGGTGAACCACTTTTAGTTGGCCCCCCTGATGGCCACAATTCAGAAATGGACGCGGTTGGCGCCTTTCTTTATTTCTAAAGAAGCCAGAAGGCCAAGTGCACTCCATGAAGGCAAGACCAGCGGCAGAACATCGGCCGGCTGCGACACCACCGGTGACCATGGACACTTAATTGTGCATTGTTATTGAACACTTTATTGGTGCACCGGATGGTGCTGACTGTGCGTATGGGGTGGTGCTTTTGGTGCTTGGACGGGGTGCTTTGCACATTATTAAAGGCCGTAGGGCCACAGGGCACTCGTGGGTTGGTGTATCGATGCTGGAATGCGTGCTCTCCCTATGCATAACATCTGCAATCTGCATGTGTTCCTCAAAGAACAGGTCCTGGATCGTAGTGTAAATATCAGTGTAGTCTTGTATAAATGATGCTCCCTACCGGCTGTATGTTTAGTTTGAGGATGCTTTCCGCGATTCGGTTATCCTGTGGGTGTGTTTCTGTTAGGAGAAGGGTGCAACGTCGCAGGGGGACATATTTACTCATTTGTGAACATCTGTAAAACTGTCGCACTCAGGGTTGAGTTAATAGTAGAGGGAACTACATCTGAGTGCCACACTAAAGTAGGTAAAAATTTATCGGGTCGGGTCGCCCCGAGGTAGAGAAGGGTGCAATGTTGCGGATATGGGATTTGCATCCATCCATATCCGCTTGTAAATATTCCCCTATTTCCTCAATACTTCCCAACTATCCCCAATCCCCCATTCCCTAGTTCCATTTTCTGTAAACAACACTCTGTAGACCCGACCTCCCCCTATTTCCCCCATTAAATGTCGTGCCCAGGTTCACCGCATCTCATGTAAGACAACTATAGGACATCTTGCTAGTTATTCTTAGTCTATGTCAGTTAAGGACTCGTTTCCATTAATTCTGACCCTTCGTTGCACCAGAATGTGATTGTATGGCACTGTTAGGAAGTTTAGGACCTCCCGATACCTCCCCGCAGCTCTTCCTCACGGTTCAGCAACAACAACAACAACAACAGCAACGGCAGCGGCGGGCGCGGGAAGTGCGCGTCCTCACTCCGGCTTGGTTGGTAGAGGGTGTTGGGAGGGCATCAGGCCTTCCCAACGAGCCGCCATCGAACATGTGCTCGACGGGGTTACCAAATAGGGGCTCCCTGTCAGCTCCTCGTCAAGGGCGGACCCGGTAACCCCTGCACCCAATGGAAGCGGCGGACCGGCCCCAGTGGGGCGGAGCCAACCAGCCGAGGGCGTGTGACTCCCCGCTGAGCATGCGCAGGAAGAGGGAGGTGACATCAGATGCGCGCTGAGCTTGGAGCAAGCAAGACCACCTCCGAGCGCTGTGAGGCCTCCCCGCATCTTCTGGACTGGACCGTGCTTTATCCTGTCCCCGAGCCAAGGTGCACCTTGTGCCATCGAACTACCTGTCCCTCCCTGCCATCAATCCCTGTGTAAGTCAGCCTTGTTCCGTTTGTCTGTGGTCTGTCCGGGAATTAGATAAGATTGTATTTAAGTGCCCATCTCTTCTGTGTCTTTTACCTCACTCTGCCGTGTAATCTACCCCCTTTTCTCCACCACTGTAATTATACCCTCCTCCGGAGGTCTTGAGAACTGTACCCCTTGCGTCGTTTCCTCTTTCCCAGTCGTCGTGTCCTTTCCATCATTGATTTGGCATAGCGCGATTTGGTCAACGTCTGGGTGAATCGGGTGAGTTGGGGAAGAATCGGGGGAACTGTTAGGTCGCGGCAATACCACCGCTCGGTAAATAACATCTAAACCGCGTCCGTAACAATATATTGTAACGAATTTGAGAAGTGTAACGAATTTGAGAAGTGTAACGAATTTGAGAAAGTGTAACGAATGTGAGAATTATGGTTTTGTTGTGTGTAACTGACCCTCGTAATGTAAAGAAAGGTCGAAGCTCGTCCTCTTAGTTAATTCCATAAACCTACACACAGGACACCATATATCCTTTTAAATAGTTAGTCCCTTATTCTATGTAGGCTAAGGATGTGTTTCCCAATAGGTTGACTCTTCATTGCACCGAATTAAATAAGAGTAGGCCCCTCCGACGCCCCATGGCAGCTTCCAAGTGCCAGGTTTGCCAGGTTTGCCAGGTTTGCCAGGTTTGCTGCAATTGACTCTTTAGGCACTTTGCTGCATTTTCATCTGCCGTCCACTTTGCTGCATTTGACTCCATTACGCACGAGGTAACGACGAAGAAGAAAGGCGGGTCTCCACCTCGTCAGAGGGGAGGAGTAAGTCGGCCCCGCTCATCCAACCCAGAACGAGGGGTTTGGCTTGAGAGGGCGGAGAGAGAATGCTTGGGGGAGGTTCGCAAAGGGTGAAGGGCGGGGCCTATATAACCCGCCACGGGACGCTCCCCAGAGAGATGAGCTGAGAGGAGAGATGAGTTCTGAGTCCAGGAGATGCGCTGGAGATGAGCAGGTGTGACCAAGCCGCCGTGAAACGTGCCGCGCTGCAGGAAAAACGGACCGAGGCAACGCAAGGAGCGCGCGAGGCAGCAGTACAGAGAAAGGAACTTCGCCCGCGCAGTTTGGGACCAACGACTGCGGCTCGGCTTCTTGACGGCGGTGCCTTCTGGCCCGACCGTGCCCAGTACCCGCTGAACCTTCCTTGCCTCTCAAAGCCACCCATCTCCAAGCCATTCATTCCTGCCTGCATTTCCCCGTGTAAGTGTGATCGTCCATCTGTCTTTAACGTTGTCCTGGGGTTTATTAATTAAGCTTGTATAGGTAAGCTAATGATTTCACTGTGTTTCCTGCTCCTTCCATTTTCTGTATATAACCTTGACTGCTCTCTTAGCTTTGGCTTGTGTAAATAATTAATAAATCCTGTTATTCCTCCGTACTTCTTCTTCTTCTTCATTCTCGTTCGGTCGCTTTAGAGGTTTCCATATTGAGTGTACGTGGCGCGATTCGGCCAACGTTCAGGATCGGGTTTAGTGAAGGCTAATGGCTCAAACTTCGGGTTGCTAAAAAACAGCTCGGCAACTAACTAGACCATCCAAACCGGGGTTCGAGCGGTACTCGTCTCCCTAGTCTGCGGAGGGACGGATAAAGGTATTCGGGATAGACCCTGGACCCATAACCCTGATCCGTTCCATCCCGCGGGATAGCGTTACAAGTACCAGGACTGGGGAGATGGCCAGCTTAACAGGACAAGGGGCTCATCACTCCTTGCTAACGGGAGAGCCGTCCCCCGTATCCGTAACAATATATATGTATATATATATATATATATATATATATATAAATAAAACACTGTGTGTGTGTGTGTGTGTGTGTGTGTGTGTGTGTGTGTGTGTGTGTGTGTGTGTGTGTGTGTGTGTGTGTGTGTGTGTGTGTGTGTGTAATGTTACCGATAGACTCCGAAACGGAGAGGCTCATGTGCTTGATATTTGGCATAGACATGGCCATTGAGCCTGGGAAGAACATGGCCGAGACCATATTTGACGAGATCCATATTTTTTATTCATATTTACCTCAGCGCATTTCAGCGAAGTACCCGCTAATCTCAGCCAGTGCTAGAACAGCTCGCTGATTCGCTCAGAGCGATCACGTGATGTTCCATCCTGTCACACGTCACACGTTTGCACGTAATTCAGGGCGAAAAGCGATTGCGTTTTTTCACCTTTATGCGATCGTGTTTTGTGTCGATTTTGTGCGATATGAATTAAATTTTAATTCATATTTCGTGTTTACGAATTCGAATACGAAGGATTTCCCCTTTCCTCTTTCGATTTCGAATACGAATCGAATACGAGCTTGAGTCGAGAGGGCGAATGTGCGGGTTGGGAATGTACGGGTCTCCCTTCCCCCGCCCGGCAACGCCGGTACTGGAGGGCGTGGGTCACAGGATCGGTGAGTCTCCAAAATCCGCTTCGTGCTCTTGCGAAGATGCAGGACGATGTCGCGATTGTTGTGCTGCTCTCCGACCATGAGAACTGCAACGTCATTGTTGACTGGCCCTCCCCTTCCCTCCCCCCCTCCCTCTTCTCCACTCACCCCTCCCCCCTCCCCCTCCACCCCCCTCTCCCCGTTCACCCCCCCCTCCCCCCTCCCCCTCCACCCCCCTCTCCCCCTTCACCCCCCCCCTTCCCCTCCTCACCTCCCCCCTCCCACCCATCCCTCACCCTCCCCCTCCTCTTCCCCCCTCTCCCTCCCCCTCTTCTCCCCTCCCCCCCTCTTCTCCCCTCCCCCCCCCCGTTCCCCTCCCCTCCCCTCCCCTCCCCCCCCCCCCCCGTTCCCCTCCCCTGCCCCGCCCGGCAATGCCGGGTACTTCTGCTCGTATATATATATAATGGGATTTAAAGCAAGAAAGTCGAGGAGTGTGGTAGTGAGACGAGGAGTGGTGGATAACATGCACAGGTTTGAGCTGGGAGGGGAAGTGGTTCCATCATTGGTAGAGGCCCCTGTGAAGAGTTTGGGAAGATGGTATACAGTGGAGTTGAATGATGTGGGAAGAATGGAGGTCAGAAACAAGCTTTTGAGAGGTTTGAAGAGGATTGATGGATGTGGTTTGCCAGGTAAGTTGAAGGTATGGTGTTTGAAGTTTGGATTGATGCCACGAGTATTGTGGCCATTGATGATGTATGATATTGTGAGTGGGCAGGTAGAGAGGATGGAGGTTGTGGTGAGCCGGTTTGTGAGGAGGTGGTTGGGAGTGCCACGCTGTTTGACGAACATTGCCTTTTATGGTCAGGGTGGAAACATCCACTTTCCCTTGACATCATTAACCGAGGAGTTTAAGGTGGTGAGGGTGCGGGAGTTCATGATGTTGCGGGATTCAAGTGATGCAGTGGTAAAGAATGTTCTCCCAGAGAAGAAGGGAAGTCGGAAGTGGAATGCAAGAGCAGAGGTGGACGAGATGGAGGAGCGGTTGCAACAGGAGGAGGTCATGGGGATGGTACAGCATGGGAAGCATGGCTTGGGGTGGATGAAGCATGAACGATGGGGAAAGGCATGTGTGAAGGAGAGGAGGAAGATGGTTGAGAGGGAGGTAAGAAGAAAGGAAGAGGAGGGGAGATATGTGAAAGCAGTCGGACAGGCACAGCAAGGTGCCTGGACTAAGTGGGAAGGTATGCGGGTGAGGATATTGAAGTGTCAAAAGATTTGGAGGATGGAGCCAATATTGTTGAATTTCCTGTTGCGGGCAATGTATGATGTGCTTCTGTCACCAGTAAACTTGAGATTGTGGGGGTTGTTGCAGGAGGAGAGACGTTATCTGTGTGGAGGTTTGGGAACGGTGCAGCATGCACTGAGTGCATGCTCAGTAGCATTGGCAGCAGGACGATACAGGTGGCGACATGATCAGGTGCTAGCAGTGGTGGTGCAGATGGTGCAACAAGAGGTGCCGAGGTCGAGAGAGAGAGAAGAGTGGAGAAGGAGACTGATTGGGGAGAGGTGTGGTTTGTCAAAGAGGGCCAAGTGGTAAGAGGTGGAAAGAGGAGGAGGTGGAAAGCAAGAGAGCTGTCAGATGCTTGTGATTGGCAGGTGGTGGCAGACCTAAAGCCACAATTGGTATTCCCAGAGGAGATCTGTGTGACAAGGTTGCGGCCTGACATTGTCATTTGGTCAGGTGCAACAAGACAGGTCATCTTATAGGAATTGTCTGTACCTTGGGAAGAGAACATGGAGGAGGTGCACAAGAAGAAGAGAGGAAAGTACAGTGAGGTGGAGGCAGAGTGTCGGGAGAAGGGTTGGCTAGTTTCGTGTCAGCCATTTGAGGTGGGGTGTAGAGGGTATATTGGCAATTCCTTTTCTGCATTTCTTGCTCGGCTTGGAGTGTGTGGGACAGAAAGAATGAGGATGTGTGACAAGGTGGCCCAGGTTGCCTTGAAAGGCTCATTTTGGATATGGAGGAAGTTTATGGAGGCACATCGAACGGTGTAGGTTGAGGTTATGGAATAGAAATGGAGATTTGTGTGTGTGTGTGTGTGTGTGTGTGTGTGTGTGTGTGTGTGTGTGTGTGTGTGTGTGTGTGTGTGTGTGAGAGTGTGTGTGAGAGTGTGTGTGACAGTGTGTGTGAGAGAGTGTGTGAGAGAGTGTGTGAGAGAGTGTGTGAGAGAGTGTGTGTGTGTGTGAATGATCTGGTGTGTTTTGTTGGTGAGTGGTGAAGGGTATAAAGATGGGTGTTTGCATGTTCCACCATGTTTGTTTAGTGCTGTGGATTCTGGATGTGGAGGCGATTTTGTTGTTGTAGTCTGCGTTCGCACTGGCTGCGGGTGGGGGTATGTATGCATCCAGGTGTAGTTGCTGCATGTGGATGTGTATGTGCCCCTGCTGGCCCACCTTAGCTGACCGTATCGAGGTTGAAGGGCCGAAACGGGATGATGCTGAGGACCTTGACTGAGGACCCGGTCAGTGCGGCACACTTGTGACCAGGTGTGTTTTGAACATACATATATATATATATATATATATATATATATATATATATATATATATATATATATATATATATATATATATATATATATATATATATATATATATATATCAGTCACTATGCGACCTTCATATCATCAGTGGAGAACCGCCAGCAAGGTGTCCCATACAGCTGCTGCTGCACCTTGCTCCCAGCAAGGTGCAGCAGCAGCTGTATGGGACACCTTGCTGGCGGTTCTCCACTGATGATATGAAGGTCGCATAGTGACCGATATAAAAACCGAAAGGGTCACAGAGTTACAAGTGTATGGAAAGCCTCACTGCGTTGCCCTGATGAAGCCCCAACAAGGGCGAAACCAGGTCGGTAACTGTGAGTTTTGCATGCACTTGTGACAGTATCTGTATTTATAATCCGTAATGACGCACTGCTAGATGGTTCCTCTGGAACTTTGCAGGCAAGGCGGACGTGCATGGCGATGACGTCATGTTGTCCGCTCATTAGGTTGGAGAACCAGATTACAGATACCATATATATATATATACAGTATATATATATATTTATTTATTTATTTATTACGTCATCCTCATGGCGACCATTAACCCCCTGTGCCATACGAGCAGTTCCTGTAAAGGTATGCAGAGAGAAAGACAGACAGAGACATGCTGTTCAACAAATAGGTGATCGATCCAAAATATCTTTGGCCTGAAAAATTACTTTAAAGACATTATATTAAAGTTAAACAATGCGAGGACAAAGGCAATCATACATATCTAGTTTATATCAATAATTTGCTTAGTTTCCAAAAATGATGTCGCAATAACCCCGATGCAAGATATCAGTCACATTACACTAGCACAAACAAATGTGCAAAGTAATCAAAACTAAGGCTGAAGAACCAGAGACCTGTGGATTAAAGATTGAAATGGGGGTTAAAAGCAAGACAACATAGATGCTTCAAAAAATGTTTTAGTTTGCCAAACATTAATAGTCAGTCAAAATATAAATGTTCTTTGTCTGCTTTCTTCAGCCTGTCCTCCTTTAGGCCACCTCCATCTGCCTGGAAGTCAGCAAGCATCACACCCATCCACGAGAGGAATGCAAAAACAGATCCTCTCAACTGCAGACCAGAGCTTACTTTCAATTACAAGCAAAGTCATGGATCATTGCTGCCAATGTCCTCTTTCCAATTTTCAAGCAGCCTGCATCTTTGCACATCAGTTTGGATTCTGTCCCAGTAACTCAACGCTGGATATGCTGGTGCTTCTTTCTCAGTAATGGTCACAGGCCATAAATCTCAATTCAATAAGTCAAGGCCATCTTCGTAGACATATGTTGGGCATTCGACAATCTGAAATCCTGCTCTGCTTGCCAAGCTCGCTGCCTGTAGCATAAAAGACCACCTTCACGCGTAACCTTTTGACTTCTTCAACTTGCACATTGCTATAATCTCCTCTCTTCTCCCAATGGAGGTTAGAGTGTCTCAAGGCAGTGTTTTGGGCCCAATTTTGTTCCTCAAAGGCAAATAAACCTCTTGTTCTGGTAAACCCTCTTCCCTTTTGCAGATTACTCTGTACTGTACCCCCATCCCACCAACATGCAGACAGCAGCTGCATGACTCTCTGCTGATCCAACTGGAGAGTTCATAGAACACCTCACCCCACACAGTCTTCAGAAAAAGGGCATGGGAAGTGTCCTTTAAACTGTTTCTTTGTATGCTGCACTAAAAAAAAACAGCGCCAGGCACCACCACCATATTTGTCTGAACTGGAAATACCCACTCCCTTCAGGAGCAGCCCATGGAGGGGTGCCGGGGTGGTGGAGCAAACATATTTTGTGCCATGGCTCAGCTGCAGTAGGGGTCAGTAAATCACTTACACGGTGGCACGTGTACAAGCGAAAATCATGTCATTTCCCACCCCCTCCACCCTCTCACAAGGGGTAGGGAGATTTTGTTTTGTTCCCATGACCTGACCCTTGGTACTACCAACACGTATGCAAAATTTGGTGGAGATCAGCCCTTTTTCTTTTCTATGATTTTCAGATGTACACACACATACAGCGAATTGCCTTATTTAATATAGTAGGATGCTGAATCCCACAGTTACTCTGCCCTTAGACGGTGCCAGGCCAGATGGCACCAGGCTCTACCCAAGAAGGTGATTTGTGTTCTACAGCGTTCAAGTATATAGTTCAATCGAAACAAGAACGGCACTCTGTTAAGCACATACCTTTGCCAGGCTGAACATTTTATGTTTTATATCCGACTGATAGGCCAGATCTGCATCCAGACCTTAACCAAAATATAACCGGCTTGTTCTTGTCACTTACCCACTCATCCACCAAGTTTTGTCATAATCCGTCCACAACTCTGATATATCGTGACTTTATATCATTTTTTGGCTCCATTTCTAAATGGTGAAGAATAGCTTCAAATAATTCTCATACCCAGATCCGGGTCTGGATCGTCACCAAAATACAAAGAATTCGTCCTTGTCCAGCACCCAAGCCTTTGCTAAAGCTTTCATTAACTGTTTCTAAACTCGCCCGATTGCCTTTTCCTCCATTGGTTAAACACTAGGGTGTAAATAGTGGATGGGAGTTCTGCCCTGCTGTTTCACTATGTTTAGTCATTAGCCAACCTCACAATTACGGTAGCGCTCGGCCATTCTTGATCAACAGTAATGGGGCGTTGAGATCACGGTTCCCGATCTGGAAGAGATTCATGCCGGGAAGGTAACGCGGGAATTGGACGTGAGGACCCTAACTAAATTATGTCTCAGAAAGCATCCATGGTTGCTTAGCAATCTGTCACGCCGCAGAGTAATCTGCGGCTCGTCAGCTTCAGGGTCAAAGGTCAGGAAGTTGGAAAGAGAAGCCCCTCATGACATGGACTGGCGGATCTGTAACAATATATAATCCAAACAACTCACAGCCTAAAAGGCCTTTGCCCATAGATCAATGAAGCCTTTGTCTATAGCTCTATGCTAAGTATTGGCACGCTAGCATCACATATTTATCTCCTGGATTCTGTTGAATCTAAAGCTCTCCTGGTATTGTCAGCTAGAATGATGAGGCCAAAGCACAAGGCCAGTTGATCTCTCCCGAGTCAGGTTGGTGGCCTTTTTTATTTTTTAAACTGCCTCTCCTCCGGTCTTACTTCCACTGCTCCCTCTGTCAGCCCTCTGACCCACATCAGCTTCTACCAGAAGCAACAGACTATTATTCCAGTTACAACAGCCTGGTTAAACTCCCAAAGTCATGGCTTACCCCTACCTCCACTCTCTTCTCCCATTTGTGGAACTGCTTTCCTAAGGCTGTTTTATCCCACTCCTCACTCCAGGGCTTGGGGCTGACTTTGTGTACCATCTCATGTCATCCTCCATCAATACCAATCATCCTTTCTTCTACCCTCATTAACCCAGCCTAATAACCTAACTCTCTTAATTGCAAGGTTGCTGTGCTCCCTTCTCTCTTCTCCCTCCTATTCATTCATCCCCTTGTTCTAGCCACCAACAAATTTGAGTACATTGCCATTTTACCCTTTTTCACTTTGCTCTTTCTTGAATCTAAATTTTGTAGCAAAATAAAATAGAACAGTAATCTTCAATGTCACGACGCCGACGGATATGCCCCTTGCCCATTTCATTGCATCATTACACATCCCTGGTGTTGGGCTAGAGTCCCTGGTGTTAAGCTGGCACCCTAGCCGCTAGCCCAGGATCCAAGGATCCTGGGTTCGAATCCCGGTCGATCGCTGAATTAACGCCAGGGGGGTTGACTCAGCCTGTCATCCTTCCGAGGCCGGCAAATTGAGCACCAGTACCCTGGTAATTCCCTGTTTATCGTAAAAAGGCGACAAACAGGGTTGGCGGCAGGAAGGGCATCCGGCCGTAAAACATTGCTTCAAAAAGGGGACCAAAAAACAACAACAACCACGGTCCCCGAAAAGGCCAACCTGGCCTCTAAACGGTGGTTTTATTACACATACTTGTATCAATTTTGATTTAAATCCCTTGAGCTGTTCTTTTTTTTCTTTTTAAGTATCACATTTTTACTTGACATGACCTCTGACCTTTGATCTTTGACGCCGAAATCTAATCAGTTCATCATTTCATTATAATATATGCTTGTACCAATTTAGGCCAAAATCAGATCACTGGTTCACAAGTTAGCACAGTAACGGAATATTTACCTAACGGAACCTCTGACAATTGACCTCTTGATCCCAAACACAAATCAGTTCATCTTTGCATCATAATACATACTTGTACCAAGTTTGACTTAGATCACTTCAGCTGTTCTCAAGTTATCATGGTAACGAAAATGTATCACAGAGGGACGGATAACCCAAAAACAATGTCTCCAGAAACTTCATCGGTGGGGGCATGAAAATAAAATAAAAAGCAATCAGATCTGAATCCTTCAAGATGTACCAATTAGCGTGCACGGATCATTAAAATGCTGCACTGACACCATACAAAAGGTGTCAGTAATAGCACCATGATGCAAGATTAAATTATTGCATGTAAGAGAAAAAGAGGAAACAATATCTGGATAATGCGAGAGAAAGTACTGTATATCAGACATCAATGCCATGCAGGTGTGCATCAATTACATCACAGTGACAGCTCGATGACAGGCCAGGAAGACTCCCGGAAACAAGTCAATTTGCATCTCATGAATGCACAATGTGTATAAATTGAAGAATAACAAGGTAAAGAGTTACACAGGAATGCACATTCATGTTCATCATTGGGAAGAGTGAAAATGAGAGAATGAAAAAGCAATTATACCCCTTACTAAAAAAGAAAAACGACTGATAAATCGGCAATGCATCAAACACAATTTGTGATGATAAACACTTCCTCCTACAAACCAAGGGGGAATGAAATACAATGTTCATGGTATATTATATTCCAGTGACAGCGAATCTCAGCAAAGAACAGAGCACCAAATGTATCAAATTAAGCCATCAAATCCTCAGTATCAGTAATGAGCAAAAGTCAGCCCGTTTGACAGGATAGCTCAGGGAGGTGCACTCACCTTTGACCTGTTTAGCCTGGGTTCAAATCTCAAGCCAACAACAAACTGTCATCCTGGCATTTAGCAAGCACAATATATATGTTATATGTTACACCACGGGCCTAACTAAACAGGCCTCAAAGCTATGCTAGTTAATAAAATGGTGGATATTTGTTTATGAAGCCTCTCCCAGAATGGGTGGAGCTACTCTGCAAACGGAGTAAGCCACACCCCCGGACCGACAGACAGAATCACCTACGGCTAATATAATATAGATGTTCACCAATTAATGCATGCCGTCTATCAGAGGACGTTAAGCCAAAGCCTGCTAGCATGGTGGACATTTATAGATCCCATGGTGTTTGTAAAGAGTAGGTGAGTCGTCACCGGCACCCTGAACAAATTACTAATTCTTGCACCTTCAGTTAAACGGCAGGCCTGACCAGCCGGCCACTTAAGGGAAGATTTGGGCCAAAAACGTTCCCTGCTGATCCCACATGAAGATGGGAATAATTGGTGCTATTTTTTTTTTTTTTTTTTTTTTTTTTTTTTTTTGATACAAGATCGAGGCTCGTGAAAGAGCTAACATTAATCACACAAAAAGACAAACCGACACACAAAACACAAAAAACAAGGGGAGCGGCAGACAAGATGGGGAGAGAGGGGGAAGGACACAAAAGAGTGGGGGAAGCGGGGGAAGGACACAAACACAACATTTGAGAGCAGGGACATCGGGAGGACTTGGGGGGAGGTGGGAGAGGATTAAAACATATGAACACTGCAAGGACTCTGGGGTGAATTACCGGGGGTAGAAAAGATCAAGGTTTTTGATGGGGGAAGATAAGAGATGGTGGTGAACAGCTGTTTAAAAGACCTGGAGGGAGGAGTGGGATTGAAGGGAGTGGGGGAGTTTGTTCCAGAGGCGGGAGAAAAGGGAAATGAAAGAGTGAAGGTGAGCAGAGAGCCTAGACTTTGGCAGTTTAACCATAAGAGGGTTGCAGGCAGATCTTGTGCGACCTGAAGGAATATTGGGGGGACAGAGCACAGAGAGAGCTGGGGGAGCAAGGCCGGAGAGGAGTCGGTAGAAGACAGAAAGACCACCAACCTGCCTGCGGTGAGTGAGTGAAAGGCCCTCGGCGTTGACTACATCGCAGGAGATTCCAATGATTCTGAAAGCTTTGGCCTCAACAGCGTGAAGCCGAGCAAGGTGTGAGGCAGGAGCACCAGCCCAGAGGGGGGAACAGTATTCCATTGAGCTGCGGATGAAAGCCTTGTATGTGGTGAGGAGCTCAGGTGTGCCAAGGAAGGACTTCGCACGACGGAGGATGCCCAGTCGGCGACTGGCTTTGGAGGCCAGCTTGGAAATGTGGTTTTCCCAAGAAAGATCATGGCAGATAGTGAGACCCAAAAGCTTGAGCGACAGAACTTCTTGGAGAGGATTGTTGAGAAAGTAGATGGGAGGGTTGTCCAGTCGGTCCTTTCGGAGAGACATTGTAAGAGTGTGAGATTTGTCAGGATTGAAAGACATGTTCCACTTGTTTGACCAGTCTGTGATTTTGTCCAGGTCTGCAGAGAGTGAGGAGGCTGCAGACTGCCGATCTGAGGGATGAGGAATGGAGCGACAGAGAGTAGAGTCGTCAGCAAAGAGATAGAGAGGATTTTCAAGAGAGTCAGAGAGATCATTGATGAAGACCAGAAAAAGCACAGGGTAATTCTTAGTGGCAGTAGTAGTAATTACTACTACTATAGTTGTAGTAGTAGTAATTGTAGTAGTAGTAGTAGTAGTTAAAAACACGAATGACCGCAGGTCACAACCTATAACAAAATACAGTAACGGGCCGATTGGGAAATGCGCATTTAATGTGCTATTAAAATACGAACTCGACACCTCTCCTCCATATTAGCCTCCGCCATGGTTATATCAGCATGAGCTGATTTGTCACACGGTCATCAATTGTTTAACCCCAAAATGGGGCATTTCAAAAATTACATAACGCTCTTTTTTAGGGATGTACGTACTGTGCATGCTTGACAGGCTTGATTAAACCTTACTAATAAGTTTTATTTGACATATGATTTGTCTTTTTCGGGGTCCCTCATTCTAACACTAGACCCACAAAGCCAATGGAAATCTGACGCAACAAACCCAGGCAGTGTATAATCAGCAGAGGCCTACAGGCCTGCTGTCTTAGGCCCATCAGAAAACCAACATGGCAGCCATATTATTTTGTCTGGGTGCCATGGTGGGTGAAGTCAAGCGACAATTGTGGGAGAGCTGTCCGACCAATGGGTGCACATTTCAAAAATCGGCCCCCAACAAGAACCACAACAACATCAACAACAACATCAACAACCACACAGAGCTCTTGTAGACGACCTGCGACTAAATATCAGATTTTCTTTGTAAACATCATAAGAAATTGCTCTCTAATATCCAGACAAAAAATGTCAATAAAAGGGTCAAAATGATTCATCCATCTATGACAATGAATGAATGAATGAATGAATGATCGTTTTAAGGCCATTTTCCCTGCTAGAGCGGGGGTTAGCCTTGCGGGCCCCATGACAATCATGGCTCCCTGTTTGAGGCAATGTTTTTATGGCAGGATGCCCTTCCTGACGCCATCCATCCATCTATGACAAATGAAAAAAAAATCCATCTATGACATCATGGAAACATTTGCAGATCTGATACAAGGAAAATGTTTGACGAGGCCAATGTTTACTTCAGGGTGCCATCAAAACCTTTTACACACAGAATCCAAGTATATGTTGTGTTTGCCAATCAATGCACAATGTACCAACTATTTACCAAAACAAACAAAAAAGTTTTGCACTGTTATGGAAAAAATGACTCCAATATAGGAACTGGCATAAAATGTAAAATGAAAAGATCAATCCCTTTTTCCTTTTTGAATACATCGTTCTTCGTCTCGACTACCCATGGGAAAGATTAGCACTTAGCGGATGATTCACACTCGCAAATAAAGCCTGAGACTTCCAAGTAAAGTCGTATGACAGGAAATTCAATACAATTGGGTGGTACCCTGGGTTCAGCACATCTCCAACACTCAAGGGGCACGGGTTTGAATGACATATCACACGTTGAAATGCCACTAAGACTTCATCCAAATGTTTCAACTACTTCGCCCGAGCATGCAATGATAATATTTCAAAGGTTGAGATCAATCTGAGCTCCTGTTCAAAAGAATGCCCCTCGAAAAGTGCAGTTTTAGAGTTATGACAACATAAGTGTCAAAAACTGGAAATTAAGTTGAAAGGCAAGCTGTGAGTGTCAAGAAGTTGTACATATTAGAACAAAGTGCTTTTTCACAACTTCTGAGAAGAATCTCAAGTTTTCAGTCCAAGATTGACTGTTTCTACACTTATTGACAGTGAAGACACCAGTGAGATCACTCATGATTGGTACAAAGGTTATGTAAGCTTATTCAGTGAGACGACAACAAGGATGACATGAAACCCCTAATATTTTAATCATAAACATCAAATACCGTACATTCCTCAATAATATTCACAGGAAGAAATGTGTGTCCATTTAATGTCTGCTGTACATAAAGAATTGTTGTCCACGAGCCTTAGACAGATAAAAAGAAAACATAGCTGTCCTATTTATTGCGTAAAGATCAGCAATCCGGGGTTCGGTGGCAATCCTGAATAGAGCCCTTGGAACAAAATTATGAAAATGTTGAACAGTTTGGTCCATGAACCGAGAATTTCCCTTACTGAAACGGAGATGGATACTTTGGGTACTGGGAGGACTCCGTTCCACCTCCTGAAACCCACAAACAGAGAAAACCAACGACACACACACACACACACACACACACACACCCCCCCCCCCCCCTTCTCAAATTTCTAGTGTAACTAATTCTGAATATAAATCATTTAAAAATTCAAACCGAGATTCGCATCGTTCATCAAGTAACATTATTTCACAAGGTAAGCAAATTGTAAACAGGATATTTGACATCACGTTTGACATTTGACAGGAGAAAAAGTGGTTCTGGGATCAATTTCAAAACTTTGGGATAAACAGATTTTCAATAAAAGCATCAAAACCATTCCCCACGTACCCCATAGTCATTAATATTGTATTTCCCAAAACGGTTTCACACCCCATCAGGTGCACCACAACCTAATCTGAAGGTAAGTGTCCACCATACCTGCTTCTCTCCCTCATGCCAACCACTGCATACAGGTACATCGATTTCCCAAAGGGTGCACGCTGGAAGACGACAAAACTAGTTTCGCTCAGGAATCCAAAATTAAAATATTTCTGGAGGAATTGCATTACTTAGTTTATCAAATAAAAGCCGAACCAAGCAAAACCACTCAATCACACCCGAACACGCTCTCACTGATCGATGCGCTTTCACTACGAGGACTGGCAGCCCCAGCAGACCATGCACAACTTCCATCCCTTCCACCTCGCTCACCGGGATCAACAGGAGTACTTTCATTACTCAGCAGACAGGAAAACACTCCCTCAAGGCAAGTTGATAAAAAAAGAGAGTTTGTGAAGTTTCTCTGGCGTGCTAAATTGAGGGCTCTGGAGCAGTTACAGAGCATGACAGGTGAGGGATTTCAAACTTGTCTGAGGGGTACTGTAATGTCGAGATTTTTTTAAAGTTTGAACAGAAACAAATTATCAAAATGGATCAAAGAAAAACCAAACAAGTACAGATACATTAAAAGTACACCTCCCCCATGCCAAATAAATAACATCCTCCAGCGCGCAGCATTGCCTTGGCGCCTTTGGCACCACCGGGCAGCACATAGACGGTATTGGGAGGGAGAGGTGTGCAATAATTGATGAATTGCATAATTGAAATCAATATATAATAATCGTAAAATAATATATTAATCAATTGGGCAGTAGCATATACCTCAACCACCAGTGTTTCATCTGAAGCTGTAACCTTTTGAAAATTAATTGAATAAGTCATTAATCGGGAAAAAATTTAATTGATTAATTGACTAATCAATAAATAATGAATCGATTAATTGATTAATCAATAAATCAAAAATATCCTTTATAGAAACATCACTTGGTCACTGTCGTGTCCAAATATCAGCTTCCTAGCTCAAAAGGTGCCCGAGATATTGCCCAGATGAGAAAGAAAATAAATAACTGATTAATACCAAAAATAAATAAATAATAATCGTAAGATAATTACATTTTTAATCAATTGGCTAATAGAATACCTAAACCATCACCGTTTCATCTGAATCTGTAACTTAAAAAAATTAATTAAGTCATTAATCAAATAATTAAATAATTAATCGATTAATCGATTAATCGATTAATCGATAAATCAAAAATAGCCTTTTCAGCTAAATCACTTGGTCATTGGCATGTCCAAATATCAGCTTCCTAACTCAAAAGGTGCCCGAGATATTGACCAGATGAGAAAGGAAATAAGTACTTAATTAATCGACAATAATTAAGTTATTTATTTATTTATTAATAAAAAAACAAAAAATAGTTATTGCCTAAGCACTTGCTCACTATTGTGCCGAAATTTCAGCTTCCTAGTTCAAAGGATGGCTGAGATATCGCCCGGACGAACAAACAAGAAAACAAGAAAAGAAACCGGAGTGAAAACTGCGTACTCCTTTTCAGAGCGTGTCATCGCCGGGCCCCCTCGGTACCTGGCGATGACGTCATGCAGCGCCTGGAGATGAAATAAGAAAGGGGTGGTGTCCAAAATGATCAACCGTTAAAGATATTTCCTTAAACCACAAACTCTAGCATCAGGACGAATGATGACTACATAGCCACCATTTACTAATGGGCATGGATCCACCAAGAAGACCTTGCCATGCAAGCAAATGCCAGCACGTGATTGGAGAATAGAAAGATCAACATGTCTTGTGGCTCAAACGCGCAAAGATAAAGTGATGCCACAGAACACCTGTCTGAGAAAACAAGGCAGTTGGTGTTGCAGGCTCATTTAGACTGTCAGTAGTTAACTTAAGGGTTCTTCCCAAACATGGGGGTTTAAAAGGGCATCAGAAGTTGATGAAACCCACGCACGACAAGGTAATTATAACATTGTTTTTTGTATTTCAACAGCAGTGCCATCAAGAATTGAAATTCTAGAATAAATCCTGGAAGAAATCTTATACGTATGAGTACAACTATTTGCTCAACCAAGGATAGAAAGAAGTAACGTGCAAGATCCAAGATATGACAAGTGAGGCCCACATGCTTCACAAGCCATTGAATCATAAATCCAGGTTTTTATTGATGGTCACCATATCCGATGGTCACATCCAAGAAGTGATGGCTGAGCGCAAATCAAACCTTCAAATCCCAAGACAAGCCTTCAGGCACAACCTTGAAACTTTAAGGACTTAAATCGGCTCCACCACTGTCAGCCACTCGCCAACAGGCTCGACCCCAACTCTCAGCCAAATCAATGACCCTCACACGAAGGTGTCAAACTTGGCAGCCATGTTTTCTGTCAATTCATCCGAAGCGCAACAGGAGTTCCATTATACCAGCATCCCAGATGAAACCCACAAAGATACTCAAAAGCCTCACCAAGTGCATTAATACTCCATCAGGCCTTCGGTTGAAGGCGTGAAAAACCAGGTCTCACGGGTCAAGACAAAACAAAAAGAGGATCAAAAATATGCGGTAGCCAATATCATGGATATTAGATATAACTTTAAAGCAAAGTAAATGAAGAAAGATCTTGCAGCCATTTAAAAACATCAGGAATTACTGCCGCGAAGTCACCAAATGAAGGAGACGAGAGTTTGAAACTTGTGGACCAATTTGCAATTGAACCCTGTAACCCTCCGTGTACCCTTCACAGCAACTCTGCATAACAACCACATCACTTCCCAATTCCCATGCACCATGTGGCCAGAACATGTGGCCACCATGTGGCCCTTCAACAATACCTCCAGCACTGTAAAAAAATGAAAAGAAACAGGTAACCACTGTAGAAAGAAAGAAAGAAACAGGTAAATACATGTTAAAAGAAAACTGCTGTGCATATGTCGCTGCCACTTCGGTGGTACCAAAAAGGACTAGCACGGGCCAAGGCGCAAAGGAGGTCTTGGAAATGGCTAACACTTGCAAAGAACATTTCATCAAAACAAGATCAAATTTTACTTTTTGTTTACAGCTCTCCAAAGATGCAAGAGTGTGCTTACAAATCATGTAATTGATACAAGTAGTTGTTCAAGTAGCTTAATCTAAAAGATTCGAGAATCTCCTGGATAAGACTTAAGCTCAACAGTGGACTAGGCACCACAACAGGTCACTGACAATATCACAGGTCTACTTCCTTACCTAAAGTTTAAAACATGACCCGCTTCACCGTAACTAGAATACATTCAGGTCTCACATGACAGTGTAAAACCTGCCATCACCCACATAGGCCCAACAAAGGTAACGTCAAAGGAAGACCACAGATCACCCACCAAAAGGATCCCCCGTAAACATCACCGTGACAACTCAACCTACAAAAGCATTCTTAAAGCACGCTCCCATTCCTCAAAGGCCAACAACCCTCACAACCCCAAAAGCTAGAAGCCACCACCCACCACAACCCCAAGAGCAAAAAGCCAACAACCCCCACTCCCCTCCCCCATATCCCCAAAAGCCAGAAGCCAACAACTCCACTCACTCACGACAACCCCTAGACCCAAAAGCCAACAACACCCCGAGCCCCTCTACAACCCCAAGAGCCAAAAGCCAACAACACCCCCTAGCCCCTCTACAACTCCAAGAGCCAAAAGCCAACAACACCCCCTAGCCCCTCTACAACCCCAAGAGCCAAAAGCCAACAACACCCCCTAGCCCCTCTACAACCCCAAGAGGCAAAAGCCAACAACACCCCCTAGCCCCTCTACAACCCCAAGAGCCAAAAGCCAACCACCCCCTAGCCCCTCTACAACCCCAAGAGCCAAAAGCCAACCACCCCCTAGCCCCTCTACAACCCCAAGAGCCAAAAGCCAACCACCCCCTAGCCCCTCTACAACCCCAAGAGCCAAAAGCCAACAACACCCCCTAGCCCCTCTACAACCCCAAGAGCCAAAAGCCAACAACACCCCCTAGCCCCTCTACAACCCCAAGAGGCAAAAGCCAACAACACCCCCTAGCCCCTCTACAACCCCAAGAGCCAAAAGCCAACCACCCCCTAGCCCCTCTACAACCCCAAGAGCCAAAAGCCAACCACCTCCTAGCCCCTCTACAACCCCAAGAGCCAAAAGCCAACCACCCCCTAGCCCCTCTACAACCCCAAGAGCCAAAAGCCAACAACACCCCCTAGCCCCTCTACAACCCCAAGAGCCAAAAGCCAACAACACCCCCTGGCCCCTCTACAACCCCAAGAGCCAAAACTCAAAAGCCAACAACACCCCTAGCCCCTCTACAACCCCACGAGCCAAAATCAGAAATCAACACTTCCCCCCCCCCCCCGCCCCCCCCCCCCCCCCACGCAACTCTCACTCCACCTCACCCTCATCCTCCGGGGAATCCTCATGCCTCGCTCCCCTACCTCAACCTCCAAGAAGCCCACAACGACTCTCCCTACCCACCCAACAGGATCCCACAAGCCCACATTCCCTCCCCCATTCTTCCCACCGCCACCCCCAAGAATGCTCTGCAAACCCCTACCTTGTGAAACCTCCGAGTCGGTGTCGCGATTTCAGTGTCATACCTTAATAATGCTCGCTTTGCGGGGAAGGGACCTCCCATCGCGAGCCTGTGCAGCCGGTCCGGGCTCATCCCGAGGGCTCGAGGACGCGCTCCCGGGGTGCTGTCCCGGGCTGGGTGAGGGACACTGCAGCGGCATGTTGAGCACGGGGCTCTCGGCTGCCTTCTGTTGCTGTTGCACGGCCACGGGGCTACAACAGCGTCCGTTAGACACGGCAGCCTCCGGGGTGATCGCGACGTCCGTCTTGAGAGAGAGTCGAGGGCGAGAGGCGCCCGGAGTGCCTGGCCCGACGTCCCGCTCCGCCATAGTCCCCGGACGCAGCACGAAACGCGCTCCCCTCGATCCTCTCACTCATACACGGGCCGTGCGCGCGAACCCACCGCGAGTCGACACTTCCTTCCCTTTTCCCTCCCACCGCGTGCACCGTCCGAGAACCGGCCCACCCACTCCCGGCCGAAGCTCCTCTCGACGCCACGACGCTCTCCGTGCTCAACCGACTCGTAGCGAGCGACCCCTACCGGCTGCTCCGAAGGTTTCAATCGACAAAAGATTGAAAAGAGTAGGCCATTGTGTGCCGGTGCCCTGGCCAACTTATAGGTCCCTGCCCTGTTCTACCTGGTGGGCTTATCCACGGTCTTATATTAATGTTATAAGCATGTCGGATTTGATCAATTAATGTACGTACAGACATGATGATGATGATTCCAACAATGATTATAACGATGATGATGATAATTATGATGATGATGATGATGATAACGATTATAATGATGATGATGCCGATAATGCTGATGGCGACGATGATGATGACGATGGCGATTATAATGATGATGATGCTGCTTCTGATGATGATGATGGTGACTATTATAATGGTGATGAGGATAATGATGATGACTATTATAATGATGATGAGGATAATGATGATGCTATGATAATGACAATGATAATGATGCCGATCATGATGCTGATGCCGATACTGATGATGACGATCATGATGCCGATGATAATAATGATGATGGTGGTGATAATGATGACGATTATATTAGTGATGATGATGATGGTGACTAATGATGATGAGGATAATGATGATGTTGACTATGATGATGATGCCGATCATGATGATGATGACGATCATGATGCCGATTATAATAATGATGATGACGGTAATAATGATGCCAATGATGACGATTATATTAGCGATGATGATGATGGTGACTATTATAATGATGATGAGGAGAATGATGATGACGATCATGATGCTGATGATGACGATCATGATACCGATTATAATAATAATGACGGTGGTACTGATGCCAATGATGACGATTATATTAGTGATGATGATGATGACGCTGCTGATGACGATGATGATGATTATAATAATGATGATGATGACGACGATGATGCTGCCGATGATGACAATTATATTAATGATAATGATGACGATGATAATGATGGTGTCCGTCATTTCTGAGGTCAAGGTTTTTTTAGTTGTTCTTTTATAATTTTTGCATGCTGAATTCAAAAAAGTAACTCATTTTGCTCAATCAGGTCAGCTTTTTATGCTATCTCAATTTTTTTAAAATAGATAATTCGAAAATAATCGTTATGGAATTAGCAAGTTATTTTTTTTAAACAGACTTAAATTGACAGAAAATGTACAAAGTATATAAAAAATGGTACACGAGTACAGTTCATGTGGAAGAAAGGGCTTTAGTAAGGGCATTTTATGAGATATTTCACAAATCTGTTAACTAAATTGTTACCAAAAAATTTCTTCACCAATATGTTTGTAAAGGTGTGTAATAACATGTGTTAAAATGTTGAAGTTCAACTCCCGTGGGAAACCCAGAAAAAAAGCTGTTGAATTCGGGTACCGAAAAATTATTTTCGAGAATTTTTATTTTTTTTAATCGGCCCTTAAGTAACTTATGAGGGGTCAAATAAGGGTTTTTCATGATTCTGAGTTGATTGTTAACATTTATATTTTCACTTTTACATTTACACACAAAGTAGCTTTTATTTCACATACATATATAATACTCAAGAGTTATTTCTCATTCACAATGTCAGAAGTTTCAACAGTCATTGTCTATGTCTTCTTCAGACTCAACAACATCATGACTGCAGTTTCTGCATGTAATGCCATTACAGACTCCACAGGCCGAGATGCACGTGACCCCATTCTTCTTGCAGCTGCATCGCCGGTTGCTGCAATCTCCATGACAATTACAGCTCATGAACTGCAATAGCTCCTCAGGAGCCGTGGGGTCCAGTGTTGGAACTGGCTCATACCCATGCACACCTATTGTCCATCCATAGTCCACATCCACAGTTGGAGTGTGGGAACTCAGGATCGTTGGCTTTGATCACCCACCCCGCTGCCCAGAGTGTGTCACCTGGAGTGAGGAGTGGCTGATCATGAGCCAGGGAGGAGGAAAGCTCAGCGAGGGGGAGAAACATGATCGCGTTCCTTCCTATCTGTTTCCTGTTCGTAAATGGAATAATCTTTACTTCAGTTCCTCTCAGGATCTTAGCTTTGTCGAGTGCCTTCAACTTCACCCGGGGGAAAGCTGCTGTTGTCTGTGGATCTGGCAAAGGTGGTGCCGGAGAGGTGACTTCGATCCAACCCATTGAGTGAAAGGGAGTGTTTCCGTGAATAGAGACAATGTTTAAATCTATATTGTCTCCAACAAACTGAGTGACTGCATTGTTTGTTTCCCCAACCTCCATAAAGACCACCTGATCATTACTTGACAATTCACTTTCACTGGCTGGCACTTTGGCTGTCATCACTGATTGATCCTCAAGTGCAGCATCAACCACAACCTCATCATTGATCTGTTCATCGGTTTCCTCCACAATGGTGTCAAGAGTGCCAGAAGTATCTGAAACATCATCTCCACTCCTACTATTAAGGAAGCAGTATTTGTAGTTTTGTGTCTCCGTGTAAGACTCAGTGTATCCCAGCCGGTGGAACTTGTTGAGCATCCATTTTGACCCAAATCTATGATCAAGTTGTATGGCAAGCCCCATTTGGTGTGGCAATACTCCAGACCGAGGTCGACAGGCCTTAATAAAATTCTGCCCCCAAACGGCAACTCTTTCATCTGTCTTGACAATCGGTCTCAAGAACATCTGAAGGCTTGCAGGAACAAGTGTCAGCTGACTATCGATGTCAGTCATACTGTGTGTGGTGGGGTATGACTTTGGACCTAAATCAATCAAGGCAATATCATTGGATATGAACTTGAGTGCCGTCTTTATGATCTGAGTCTTCTCATCTCCATGGTCAAGATTAGCATGATGCTCTCGCAGAATATTGTCGGTGCCATCTTTGAGACAGAGTACATCTGCCCTTCTTTCCTGTGTTGTGAAATACAAGGTGTCTTCGTATTTCTCTAGAAGTTTTATCTTTAGCCAATGCTTTGAATAAGAAAGGCTCTTCTCTGGTGACTGATCAAACTCCTGCAGCTTTTCATGGACTTGGTCCATGTTCATTACCCCATGCTCTAATTCTGAGTCTAACCATTCGCAGAATTCAATAAAAACTGCCTCTCGCTCCTCATCAATACTCCTCTGTCCTCTCTTCCTTTTTCCTTCCTCATCAGTCTTGGACAAACTGTCACCTCTCGCAAACATAAGTTTGCATCGCAAATGGTACAGTGTTTCTTCTGCTACCAAGTCGTTGATCCCTTCCAGGCGTCCAGTGACTTCAGTGCCCCAGTCATCCCCGCGACTCCGTGCTGTCTTCAGCAAGCTTGCCTTCAATGTATCTGCAGTCAAATTATCTGGCACTCTGTATTTCTTTCTAGCTTGTGCTGGATTATTTTTGTAGAGCTGGGCTGGTTGGTTGCAAAGAATGCATACATCCTTATACAGGAGGTCAACTGACTGTGATCTTCTAGAACTGCAGCCAGTTGATGAACTGAACTCACAAGTAGTGCGTCTTCTCTTCAACTTTGATGACTCTTTCTCTGCCTTTGATGCTTGAGCTGACTTCTTGGTGGTTGCAACAAAGTTGTTGTACAGATCATTTTTACACTTCTGGTGGTACCTCAGTTTTCCTTCCTTTTGAGCCTCCTTCATACGTTCCACAACAGTAACATTTTCGACAGTTTCTGCTTGTTTCAATAAAGTTGAGTATCCCTTTGGAGTTGCCTGTATGAGCCTTTCAGCTGGTGTATCCGAGCGTGCACAGATGAAGCAATTGAGCACAGGTGGAGTAACGTCTTCATCCATATTGCTAGACTCCATGTCCTGCAAAGTAGAAAATGAGATATATTTAGAAATTATTTTTCCACAAAGGAGTGTCTGTGGTGAAATATAAATGTTAACAATCAACTCAGAATCATGAAAAACCCTTATTTGACCCCTCATAAGTTACTTAAGGGCCGATTAAAAAAAAAAAATTCTCGAAAATAATTTTTCGGTACCCGAATTCAACAGCTTTTTTTCTGGGTTTCCCACGGGAGTTGACCTTCAACATTTTAACACATGTTATTACACACCTTTACAAACATATTGGTGAAGAAATTTTTGGTAACAATTTAGTTAACAGATTTTCATATGTTTCCCTTACTACTTTCTCAAAGACGTTCGTCTGTGTTCCACAGCTGCAACGTCTCTCTTGAGGCACCCGCAGTAGTCCGCGAGCATGTTCACATCCCAGCGGCCCTGGTACCTCTCTTCCATCACTCGAATATCCTGGTGGAAGCGCTCTCCTTGCTCCTTGCTGACATCACCACAGTTGCCCGGAAAGTAATCTAAATGCGAGCTGAGAAAATGCATATTTATGGACATGCATTCACCAAGAGCCTGGAAGCTGAAGCTCTGGAGGAGCTCCTCGACAACACGTTCGTACTCTGGACTTCGGTGGTTGCCCAGAAAATTCGTGACAATGGACTTGAATGCGAGCCAGGCATTGGTCTCATTGTCCTCCAGACTTCGTCGAATTGAGCATCTTTCATGAGCTCCCTGATCTGGGGGCATCCAAAAATACCTGCTTTCAGTTTGCCCTCACTGACACGTGGAAATGTCTGATTCAGGAAAGTGAAAGCTCGGCCTTCTTTGTTGAGTGCTCTGACGAAATTCTTCATTAGTCCGAGCTTGATGTGCAGCGGCGGAAGTAGATTCTTCTGCGGATTCACGAGAGCGTGTGGCAGAACGTTGTGCGATGCCTGAAAGGAAACAGATTAAGATAAGATAAAGACATATCTCATATATTGTCAGGCATATTTTTGTAAGTATTATAATGAAAACCATACTCAATTCATACTCACTTACCTTGTAGGTTTGTCATACAGAAATAACAGTCAGTAGTATGATCTCTTCCTTCCCTCCACGCCATTGGGACACGAAAAGGTGGACGCTCCAGCTTCTTGTGGCTCCAGCGCCGCAGACTTTCAACGCACGTTTTGCAGCATACCTGAGGGGCAAAGGCTTCGTCCTGGTCACCAAGTTCAACTCCAAAGTAGGCGTGGTACCTTTTCCTCACAAAATGTGGGATGTTTGACTGCCGGTCTGACATCGTGACTTTACCACAGATATAACGGAACCTGTTTGGGTCATTGTTGCACATTCTATGCATGCTGATAAACAGTGATGACAATCGTAATTAGAAATAAGTTGTGTCTGTTTACTGTATAGACTATAGAGCTTGGCTAACACTTGGCTAAAATGTAAGTCTGTTTAAAAAAAAAAAAAACTTGCTTATTCCATAACGATTAATTGATGATGATGATGATGATGATGATGATGATGATGATGATGATGCCGATCATGATGCTGATGATGACGATCATGATACCGATTATAATAATGATGACGGTGATACTGATGCCAATGATGACGATTATATTAGTGATGATGATGATGACGATGCTGATGATTATAATAATGATGATGATGACGACGATGATGCTGCCGATGACGACAATTATATTATTAATGATGATGATGACGCCAATGATGACGATGATAATGATGGTGATGGTAATGATGATAATGTTGATTATGATGACAATGGTAATGATACAATGACAATGATAATGAGGACGATAACGACGACGATGATGATGATGATGATGATTATGATGATATTACACAGGAGACTCTGTTCCAGGAGGAGGTCATTCGGCCCATCATTCCTGTGCTGCACCAATCCCCGTATCCATCAAGCATCCCCACTACAAGTCAATATCCCCCATCCCCTCTGTCTCCCATCCATCCAGGTACCTATTTACCTTAAAACATCTCCATCAGATCCCTTCGTGATCCCCTCCTTTCTCACGTAAAATGTCTCCTTCAACCATTCCATCATCAATGGGGCAGCTCCGTTTGCCCGGCATGTCGTCACTGCTCACGGCTCGGTATAGACCCTAACTATAAACCGACCCGTGACCTCTTAGCACGTGTTTGGTGGACAGGGTTGGGGCTAATTTAAAGCAGCACCGCACCATGTCACGCCGTCAAGTAATACTAATGCGATATTTTCGTTTATTTTCATTTAAATTACATTTTCAAGGGATTAAGTGGCTGCAGGAAAGATAAATGTCAAAATGATTGAAATCTTTAATACCCTATAGCTAGTTTTCAGGAGATGAGTGCAGTATATGAGGCTGTCGACTGTCGAGCCATATACAGACTTGGCATTTAATATGGAATATTTTTTTGTGGGGGTGAACTTACTTTTCAAGATGTCTTAGAACCAAAAGTTCATTGGAATTATGTTGAAATTATTCCAGATTTTGTTAATGTGACCTTTAAAAGAAACAAAAACCACATTTGACATTTCGAAACAAATAAATTGATCCTTGAAAGTGATGTAAACTGATATCGAACTCAATTCATGGACAGTACTGTGTTAAACTTCTGTACGTTTTCCAGAAGTATCTCTTTATTTTGCACATTAACCAAATTTTTTTTAACAAAAACAAAAGCTAAATTACGACTGGGATGATGGACAGTAAAATTACAGTACAGTACTTCGTGTAACCCCCACGAGCATTCAGGAGAGCACGTACACGTCGAGGCATGCTGTTCACGAGATTTGCCAAGGTTTGGACAGGAATCGCTTGCCATGCAGGGACAATAGCCTGCTGCAATTCACGCACAGAGGTCGGCTGCTGGTCCAAGTGGTCGATTTGATGCGTTAATTCTGCCCACACGTTCTCTATCGGATTCATACCCGGGGACATGGCAGGCCACTCCATATGCTCTACACCATGGTCAGCAAGAAAGTGTTGGATCATGCGAGCACGATGAGGCCGTGCATTGTCATCTTGGAAGACGATGTTTCCTCAAAAGGCTGCACGAGCAAATGGAAGCAATGTTTCTTCCAGAATGGCCCTGTACTTGAACTGGTTCAGGTTTCCATTCAGAACAACCAGGTCAGTTTTGCCCCCTGCATGAAAAGCAGCCCAAACGGTCACCCCACCACCTCAGCTTGGACTCTTGGCACTATACAATCTTTGTTGTAGGCTTCATGCACTTGTCTGCGCACTCGGACGTGGCCATCTTGACGATAGACCAGAAATCTAGACTCGTCACTGAAGATCACCTGATTCCAGTGTCCTGGCTGCCATTGACGGTGCTCTCTGGCCCACTGCAATCGGCGCTGGCGGTGTTGTCTGGTCAGGCGTGGCTTTCTCAGGGGAAGCCTGGCACGATAGCCTGCTTGAACCAGTCGTTGGTTGACTAGCCTTCTGGATCGAGGCACATTTGTCATTTGCTGCCACTCAGCCCTAAGCCGATTCGCTGACTTGGTACAGCCATTGCGGACTAACCGATGCAGCTGGCGATTATCCCTTCTTGTGGTTCTGCGGGGACGTCCTGGCCTCGGTATTGGAGTAGGGACACCCCTCTGAGCATTTCGTTTCAGGATCTTTGACACCTGACCTTGAGTGATGCCATACTGCCGAGCAATAGCACGCTGTTTCATGCCGTAATTTCGTAAAGCCACCACTCCATGACAAACAGCATTGTTGAGTTGACGGACCATCTCCAGAGAAAGCGGCAATAACTTTTGGAGACGTGCAGCAGTTGTTTTCCACTAATGCAGAACGCAACAACCCTTGTATACCCGACTGTGAAGCCAATCATCAAATGCACCTGTCCATACATTTTGCCACGCCACCTGTGATATAATCCTGTTGTTGACTTCTTGCTGCGACAGACAATCAGTGACATGGTTCTTTTAACAAATAAATCACCAAAGTGTAAAAGAAACTCACCAGATTGATATACTGAGTCAAGTCAAGAAAAAATATATATTCCATATTAAATGCCAAGTCTGTTTTTACTAGCATCGGCACACCTTCGGTGGGAAGGTTAAGGTGCTGATATTTCCACAAAGTGATACTTTCTTTTGGAACACACTGTACCATACACTTGAAAAATAATTTGGATAAACTGTAATTATAAATAATAATAATAAATTATAAAATATAAATAATAAATTATAAAATAATTAATAATAAATATAATACCTTTCTGGACCGTACTGTAATGTGTTGGTTCTGTAGAATAACAAAAATATAATATTCCACAAATTTACGTGCATTCTGGGACACACTGTACACCTGAACATTATCTTTGGGACACACTGCACACCTGAAAATTAGTTTTGGGACACACTGTACACCTCAGAAGTATTTTTGCGACACTGGAAACCTGAAAATTATTTTTGGACACTGTACACCTGAAAATTCGCTTTGGGACACACTATACACCTGGAAATTATTTTTGGAGCACACTGTACACCTGGAAATTATTTTTGGAACATACTTTACACCTGGAAATTATTTTTGGGACACACTGTTCACCTGAAAAGTATTTTTGCGACACTGTAAACCTGAAAATTATTTTTGGGACACACTGTACACCCGAAAATTAGCTTTGGGACACACTGTACACCTGGAAATTAGCTTTGGGACACACTATAAACACTGGGAAATTATTTTTGGATCACACTGTACACCTGAAAATTGTTTTTGGGACACACTGTACATCCGAAAAGTATTTTTGGGACACACTGTACACCTGAAAATTGTTTTTCCGACACACTATAAACCAGAAAATTCGTTTTGGGACACACTGTACATCTGAAAAGTATTTTTTGACACACTGTACAACCGAACATTATTTTTGGGACACACTGTAATCATAAATATATATTTTTTGTATACAAGAATCATAAATACTAGCCGAAACCCGTGGAACATCCACGGAAGGGAGGATGTGGTGTATGGATAGAGTGTACCATTATGGATGGCATAGGGGATTTGCTTGTCCGAGTAAGAGTTAGGAAGAAAGATGAGAATGAAGAGTGCGTATATGAACAACGATCGCTGACACCGGCACAAATGCATGCTCTGGATTGTCCACTTAGTGGATGGCTTGCTTTCGCCTTCGCCCAGCAGACGCCAATACGATGGCGTCGTAAGATGGCGTCGTATCGGCAGTTAATCGGATGCTTTTGGGCCTCAACGTCAGCTAATTCAGATTTTTCGAGTATGGCTGTACGTGATAAACAAAGAGTGCGGTTCGTAGATCGTAAATCCATTAGTGCCGTGGGCATCGGGTCACTGGGTGCGGCGTAAAAGGGATAACAAAGTCGAGTCCTTACGCTATTATTATATAGACTAGCCGAAACCCGTGAACATCCACAGAAGGGAGGATGTGGTGTATGGATAGTGTACCATTATGGATGGCATACAGGATTTGCTTGTCCAAGTAAGAGTTAGGAAGAAAGATGAGAATGAAGAGTGCGTATATGAACAACGATCGCCGACACCGGCACAAATGCATGCTCTGGATTGTCCACTCAGTGGACGGCTTGCTTTCGCCTTCGCCTGTCCAATCAGTGGACGGCTTGCTTCGCCTTCACCCAGCAGACGCCAATACGATGGCGTCGTAAGATGGCGTCGTATTGGCAGTTAATCGTATGCTTTTGGGCCCCAACGTCGGCTAATTCAGATTTTTCGAGTATGGCTGTTTGTGAAAAACAAAGAGCGCGGTTCGTAGATCGTAAATCCATTAGTGCCGTGGGCATCGGGTCACTGGGTGCGGCGTAAAAGGGATAACAAAGTCGAGTCCTTACGCTATTATTATATAGATTGTTGCGGTTTTGAGAACCCACACTTGTAAATAAATATAACATCATTAAAGGTTAAAGGTAGCACCCCATAGATAGGCCACAAGCAACACGTAGGTCACCATAGGACGTCAGTTATTTCTTTGTATGTGTTTAGAATAAGGCCATTCCCACTAGTTGCATCTGCGTTGCGTCAATCAAATAAGAGTAGGCCCTTCCGTTCATTTTGGCAGCCTCCCTTCCAAGCGACGCCATTAAGCGCTCCCCAGCCTGTGCCCCATGGCCCTCCCAATTTGTTACGCGCCTTTGTCAGCAGCGTTCGCAACCTCGCTGGGCTTCCGCTCAAACCAGCCCAGAAACCCACGAGGTAAGGCCCGAAAAGGGGGCGGAGAACCAGGATGGAGGTGCGGCCATGTCAACCAGCCATCAAGGCGGGGCCAGTAAGCCAACACCAGCCAACCAGGGCTGAGGTGAGGTCGCCTGACAGGGCGTGGTTTTGGGCTTCGAGAGCGTTCGCTGGCTTGGTTATAAAAGCGCGAACACAAAGCCCTCGTGAGGACTGGACTTGGACAATTTGCGCTTATGAGAAGGACTGATGCGATTTGAAGGACTGTGCAGAGAGGACTTATCGTGGTTGAAAGGACTTTTTGGAAGGTTGGCTTATGAAAAGGACTCGTGAGGAAAGTGCAGTGTGATAAGAACTGACGGAGCAGCACTCATTACCGAAGACTGAAGCCAAGCAATGGTATTACAAAGGACGCGCTGTGGCAACCCGCTGTACTAAGGGCGAGCGCGTGGCACACGTTGCCAAGAACCGCAGCGTGCAGGACATTGGGGAGGGGGCGCTTGGGGCGAGTAAGACCGGTAGCGCCAGTACAAAAGCGCCGGTACACAAATTACGTACGCCGATAGCCCAAGTTTACCTTCCCCCGTCATTATAATTGTCCGCTCGCGTTACACTACGTGGAGAGCTGCCTGCCGGGTTTCGTCTGCTGGACCGGAGCCGGACTGGAGCCTGGACACCATTGCCGGACCTTCCACCCTACCATCTGCATCCCCGTGTGAGTCTGGAGTCTGAGACCGAATCTGAGAGCGAGCGGGCCCGAGTCCAGGGAATAAGTTAAGACTGTCGTTAAGACTGCCCTGTGTACTTTTCCTTCCTCTTTCTTTCTTCTACATTCTTTCGTTTCCTCTTTTTATTTGTACATAATTAATAAACCAATCTGTTCTTCCTATTTTCCTGGTTTCCTCTCAATCCGATCGTATCAGTCTCTTCTCAATTGGGTAAGCGTGGCATGATTAGGAACCGCTTAGAATCGGGTCTAGTCTTGGTTAACAGCTCGGGTCGCGGATTGCTATCCGCTCGGCATATTCCACCAATATCCGTGATTTGAGCGGGAGTTATCTCTTCGTTTCCGGTCAGCGTTAGTACTTAGGTAGTAGCGAATCCCTAGGCCTAAAAAACCCTACCTAACGCTGCCCAGGAAGGACGTTATAACTTCCAGGATCACGTCGGCCAGATAGAGGACAAGGGGATTAACCCCCTCTTGATAAGGGGAGAGCCGACGTCGGAGATCCGCAACAATATAGATATAATTTTTTTTTTTGTATACAAGATCGAGGCTCATGTAAGAGCTTACATTAAACACAAAAAATATAAATGGACACATAAAACATATAATAAAGGAAGTGGGAGACAAGATGAGGAGAGAGAGGGAAGCACACAAGAAAAAACTGTAGCGAAATAAGATGATTTGCAATACTGGATACCACTGGGGGGCGCTATACGATACCCATTTACATAGAGAGAACTGGATTCTTCCCCCATCATGAATGAATGGAACCCCAAGATATGCTACCCAGACAGAAATCATACTTGGGGTATTTTTGGGCAACATGAAAAATTTTGTTGGATTTGGTTCAGTACTTTTTTGGGGTTTTTGAATCATCTATATTATAATATTATAATAGGCGTCTATATTATAATAGCCGTAGATGATTCTGTCTGTCTGTCTGTCTGTCTGTTGGGCGTCTGTCCGGGGTGTGGCTTACTCGGTTTGCAGAGTAGCTCCACCCATAGCTCCACCCATTCTGGGAGTGGCTTTATATAATTATAAACAAATATCCACCATTTTATTAACTCGCATAGCTTTGAGGCCTGTTTTGTAGGCCCGTGGTGTCTTGCTCTCTCTCCCAGTTTTATTTCAAATCAAATTCGATATATCATTTCATTTTTCACAGTCGCTAACATAGTTTTAGACTCGGTTGAAAAAAAACGGGAAGAAAATCCGATGAAAGTTGCCCTTTATAGAACGAAATGAATTCTCAAACGCCTGTAACTTCAAGGCCATTGAGTCTCTCTCACGCCTTTATCTCCAATCTAACTCACCATATGATTTCATTTTTATCGATGGTTTTAGACTCGGTGTCAGCAATAATTGAGAACATTCCACACACGCAGGAAAATGCAGAGATATATTTTTTAAAAATCGCGTCATGGTGTATCATACACCGCCCAACATGACACCGATGGCAACGTGTCGATATATATTAAAAATTCGCTTTTGCTTTTCCGTTAAGATATATTACTTTTTCGTTTGATGACAGTCGTCACAAAAACGTCAACAATGATGCTGACATATATTTCTTCGTTTTTATTTCATTCAACATTATTATCCGGCAGTAAAATATGTTTCAGGAAATTACCGAGAGATATTTCTTCGTTTTTTTAAATTAGTTATGTGCGCATACACTTTAAATAGGTTTATTTGAAATCTTTAATTTTCCACAATATAATTTACTTGCCATTTATCATTTGATGATTACGAGACAAATTCCTCTTGAGGATCGTGACAATTCATGCGCTGCGTGGAAACTTCTATTTCCAAAATGAATGAGACGCTCGATGAAGAATGCAGACTTGAACAGGATGTAGCAAGAAAACGAATGAGACGGGCGAACGAGTCCATCGGCGAACGTCAATGCAAACTTGAACATGATGGAGCAAGAAAAAGAACGAGACGGGAGAAAAACGAGAGAAACGAGACGGGGAAAAGCCGATTGGAGAGGCGAGTGAGGAGCGATTGGAGGGGAGTGTGAGGCGCGATTGGAGAGGAGTATGAGGCGCGATTGGAGAGGAGTGTGAGGCGCGATTGGAGAGGAGTGTGAGGAGCGATTGGAGAGGAGTGTGAGGCGCGATTGGAGAGGCGTGTGAGGGATTGGAGAGGAGAGGAGTGTGAGGGATTGGAGAGGTGAGGGATTGGGAAGGAGAGGAATGTGAGGGATTGGAGAGGAGAGGAGTGCTAGGTGGAGAGAGGAGAGTGTCAGGTGGAGACAGGAGAGTGTCAGGTGGAGAGGAGTGAGGGGTCACATATTATGTGAAATAAATAAATTGTGTTCGTTACACCATTTCTGGATCTGATGACTTGCCAGTAACCATTTTGTAAAAATGAATGTGCAGCATCTAACTCAATATGTCGAAATGTCGCACACATCCATGCCCGTGGGATTCCCACGGGTGACCCCGCTAGTCTATATTATAATAGCCGTAGGTGATTCTGTTGGACCTCTGTCCGGGGGTGTGGCTCAGTCGGTTTGCAGAGTAGCTCCACCCATAGCTCCACCCATTCTTGGAGAGGCTTCCTGTAAACAAATATCCACCATTTTATTACCTCGAATGGCTTTGAGGCCTGTTTAGTTAGGCCCATGCTGTCTTTCTCTCTCACACAGGTTTATTTCAATTCTAATTCGATATATCATTTCATTTTTAACAGTCGCTAACATAAGTGTTAGACTCGGTTGAAAAAAAACGGGTAGAGAATCCCAAGAAAGTTTCCGTTTATAGAACGAAATGAATTCTCAAAGGCCTGTAAACGAAAGCCCATTCATTGAGAGTCACCCTCACGATTTTATCGAATTCACCATCTGATTTAATTTTTATCGATGGTTTTAGACTCGGTGTCAGAAATAATTGAGTACATTCACGCACACACGGGAAATTGCCGAGATATATTTATAAAAATCGCGCCACGATGATACACGAAAATACACCGCCTAAAATAACATTCGGGGAAAATGTCGACATATATTAAAAATTCGCTTTTTCTTTTCCGTTAACATTTAATACTTTTACGTTTTATGAGAGTCGGCACAAAAACGACATGTATATCTTCGTTCTTTCTTATTTCATTCAACATTATTATCCGGAAGTAAAATATGTTTCAGGAAATTACCGAGAGATATTTCTTCGTTTTTATTTCATTAGTTACTAGCAGAAGTACCCAGCGTTGCCGGGTGGGGGAGGGGGGAAGTGCACGTACACACTTTAAACATGTATATACGTGTGGGATGTGGGATATATACATGTGGGACGTGTGTGTGTGTGTGTGTGTGTGTGTGTGTGTGTGTGTGTATGTATGTATGTATATGTGTGTATGTGTGTGCGTGTGTGTGTGTGTGTGTGTGTGTGTCTGTGTGTGTATATACGTATGTGTGTGTATACATATGTGTATGTGTATATGTGTGTATGTGTATATGCATGTGTCGGTGTACATGTGTGTGTACGTGTGCGTGTGGATGTGTATGTGTGTTTGCGTGTGTGTGTATATATGTGTATGTGTGTCGGTGTACATGTGTGTGTGTGTGTGTGTGTGTGTGTGTGTTTGTGTGGGTGTGTGAATAAGAGAGAGACCGAATTGTGAGATACAGAAATGAAAAAACGAGGTGTGTGTGTGTGTGTGTGTGTGTGTGTGTGTGTGTGTGTGTGTGTGTGTGTGTGTGTGTGTGTGTGTTATTGTGAAACTGCATGTGCAGGTGCAGCATCTAACTCAATATGTCGAAATGTCACACACGTCCATGCCCGTGGGATTCCCACGGGTGACCCCACTAGTTTTACTATAATTCACCAAATGTCCGTCCGTCCGTCTGTCTGTCCATCCGTCTGTCTGTCCGTCCGTCCGTTCGAAGGTACCGCAAAAACGGCTGAACCGATCGCAACGATATTTTGGGTGGGTAATCCCGGGATCCCCTTGAGTAAAATAGGCTATATTGGTTTTCCAATTTCAGCTTTGGCCTCCAGCATTTTCAGGTTTGGACTCCCGCATAACGATATTTTCCCAGGTGCCTCACAAACGTCTGCACCGATCGGACTCGGTGACCTCGGACAAAGACCTTTTATAAGGACATGGGTTGAATCCCTGCTTGAGAGAATGCCAACTCCCTCCCGCCATCATGATCGTCTCTCCAACTTACAATCCCACGAGATATGCGGAAAGGACGACCCAAAACCAATTATCTTCTTTTTGATTCATATATAAACATCATTAAAAGTAAATAATGACCCCGGCCAAAGTTGAAATGGCGTGTGTTTAATCTCTGCATGAGAGAATTCCACATAACTATTTGGGCGGTGTATAATCTATCAGATCGCTGTCTCCATCGATCTTGCTAAGGCCGTAACACCTATTGGCTCAAAATCCTTTTAACTATTGACTTGGTAGTTTGGTAGTAGTTTGACTTTGACTTGGTAGTAGTTTACAATGAAGGAAACATTAACAATGTTGTTAAAAGTTTATTTTGTGATTAATTGGAGTTATGTTGTTTGGAATGAAAAAAGAGATATCGAGTTCAAGTAAATGAAGACATGCCGTGATGGTTTCTATTTTCTGAACGTGAACTTCGCAGAGCGCCATATGCAGATTCGCCACGGACCCACGATGGATGTTTCTATACGTGAACGAACCCGTTTGTTTGGAGCGGGAGTACGTTTTTCATGGAAGTCCTTCACGAACTTGCTCTCCATGTCTGACGTGCGACTGAAGGTGCTACAGGAATGTGGAATTTATTGGTTTCATGCTTTCGCATTGGCTGCATTGCCTATTTGCTTCTGCCCCCCCCCCCTCATTCCCCCCCCCACTCCCTCCCTGTGTAGCACGTACTTACATAGTATAGATAACAATCATGTTTATTTTAAATATATTGTCGTGTCCGTTGCCTATGAGACCAGCCTTGGAAGATAGTTGAACGAGCTTTACCTCCGAGGTGCTTACCCAAAACTATGGCAGTGTTATCTCTTTAGCATGTGAGGGAAACTGAATTCCCTGGTCTTATTTGCACGGACGGACGCGACACGGGGGGGTTATCCGATCCCCACAGACAAATAAATGTACAAGCCAGGCATGACAAGGAAATGCAATAAAAAAAATAAATAAAAAAATTTTTTTTTGTATACTGAATCGAGGCTCGTGAAAGAGCTAACATTTATTTCACAAACAAATCAACCAGACAAACAAAATATATAAAAAGAGGGAGCGGAAGACAAGATGGGGAGAGAAGGGGAAGCACACAAACATAACATTTGAGAACAGGGAGATGTGTGGGAGGGAGAGGGCTTTGGGGGAGGAGGCGTGGGAAGGGGGGGGGGGGGGATGGGAGAAGTATAAAACACAAGGACACCAAGGACTTCCAGGACAGAAGTTGGTATTTCAAAAAAATGGATTTGGGGTGAAATTAGCAGGGGGTAGAAAAGATCAAGGTTTTGGATGGGGGAAGATAAGAGATGGTGGTGAACAGCTGTTTTAAAGACCTGGAGGGTGGAGTGCGATTGAAGAGAGTGAGGGAGTTTGTTCCAGAGGTGGGAGAAAAGAGGCATGAAGGAGTGAAGGTGAGCAGAGAGTCTTGATTTTGGCAGTTTAACCATAAGAGGGTTGCAGGCAGATCTTGTGTGACCTGTAGGAATATTTGAGGGACAGAGCCCAGAGAGAGCTGGGGGGGCAAGGCCAGAGAGGAGTCGGTAGAACACGGAAAGACCACCAACCTGCCTGCGGTGAGTGAGTGAAAGGCCCTTGGAGTTAGCTTCATCGCGGGAGATTCCAATGATTCTGAACGCTTTGGTTTCAACAGCGTGACGACGAGCTAGGTGTGAGGCAGGAACACCAGCCCAGAGGGGAGAGCAGTATACCATTGCGCTGCGGATGAAAGCCTTGTATGTGGTGAGGAGCTCAGGTGTGCCAAGGAAGGACTTCGCACGACGGAGGATGCCCAGTCAGCGACTGGCTTTGGAGGCCAGATTTGAAATGTGGTTTTCCCAGGAAAGATCATGGCAGATAGTGAGACCCAAAAGCTTGAGTGACAGAACTTCTTGGAGAGGATTATTCAGAAAGTGGATGGGAGGGTTGTCCAGTCGGTCTTTTCGGAGAGACATCGTAAGAGTGTGAGATTTGTCAGGATTGAAAGACATGTTCCACTTGTTTGCCCAGTCTGTCATTTTGTCCAGGTCTGCAGAGAGTGAGGAGGCTGCAGACTGCCGATCTGAGGGATGAGGAATGGAGCGACAGAGAGTAGAGTCATCAGCAAAGAGATAGAGAGGATTTTCAAGAGAGTCAGAGATCATTGATGAAGACCAGAAAAAGCACAGGGCCCAGAACACTGCCTTGGGGAACTGCAGCCTGAACAGGAAGAGGAGATGAAAGAAACCCATTCAGGGCCACACATTGACTATGACTAGAGAGGACGTCCGCCAGCCATGCATGTAGATTTCCATGGATACCAAAGGAGGAGAGTTTGGTGAGCAGAGCAGGGTGCCACACCATATCGAAGGCACGTGATATGTCAAGGGAGACAGCTCTAATTTCCTGTTTGGCATTGAGGACCTCCATCCATTGTTGAGAAAGCAGAAGCAGCATGTCCAGAGTAGAGTGACCAGGTCTGAAACCAAATTGATGATCAGAGATCAAGCCATTGGAGAAGAGGAAAGATTTCATATCCGAAGCAATGATGGATTCCATGACTTTGCTGATAATTATGAGAAGGCTGATTGGTCTGTAGTTGCTAGGATCTGTTTTTGCGCCTTTTTGGTGCAAAGCGGTGATGTTGGCTGATTTCCAAGCAGATGGCAGATGACATTGAGCAAAAGAGAGGGTGAAGAGAACAGAGAGAAGTAGTGAAAGAGCGGAGGAACAGGATTTTAGGACCCGTGGGCTGATGCCGTCAGGTCCAGTTGCAGAATCAGAGTCGAGGGTTGACAGAAACTTTTCCACCTTCTCAGGAGGAAAGGACACAGAGTTCAGGAGCAGCTGGGTACAACTGGGTATGGTGGGTACAGAGAGGGATGGGTTTGGGACACAAGATTTAGAGGCAAACACAGATTTGAGGCATTCAGCTTTTTCACGTGCGGAGTCAGCCATGTAGCCGTTTGAGGTGAGGGAGGGGATGGAGGGGGAACAAACACCATAAACACATTTGACCAGACGCCACCAGGATTTGGAAGAGGGAGACAGATAAGAGAGTTCGGTCTTGAGAATGGAGAGATATTGTTTCCTGGCTCTCCTGAGGGTGGACACACACTTGTTTCGGGCTTTGTGAAAGGAAATGAGATTTCCTTCCGTTGGATTTGCTTTCCAGGAGACGAAAGCAAGTTGTTTCTGGGCAACAGCCTCACCACAAGATGCCGTGTACCATGGACGGGAGGAAGGGTATGACAACTGAAGACGAGATGGGATAAATCTGTGCATGAGAGAGAGCAATTTACTTTGGAAGAATTCCCAGGATGAGTTGATGTCAGAGGCGGTAGAGATGGGAGACCAGTCCAGATGATTGATGGCTGCTTGAAGACCGTGCCAGTTGGCCTGAGTGAAATGCCAGCTTCGTCGACGCTGAGGAGGCTCTCTGAGAATGGTCAGAGAGATGTCCACTTTAACAAGCACATGATCAGATGAGCCGATTGGAGCAGAAGAAGAGCAGCAGACATTTTCAGGGAAGTTATTCATAACCAAGTCCAGAAGAGAAGATGCTCCGTTGACTGAGATCCGGGTCGGGAAATTGACAGATTGTGTCAGTCCGAGTGAGTCGCAGAAGTCCTTTGCTGAAGAGCCATGGCTGGTGAGAGAGGTACCCACGCCCCGCCAAATGGCATGGTGACAATTGAAATCACCACATATAAGGAAGAGAGAGTTGGGATGGGTAGATAGAAGTTGGTCCATATTATCAGACAGCGAGATGTAGATGGAGTCATCACTGTTTGGTGGACGGTACAACACACATATGAACAAAAGGTGGGAGCGAAGGGGAAGCCGTAGCCAAAGGTATTCCTGGGGGGTGAGGTGGAGAGAGGGCAGTGCAGGGCGAGTGAGGAAGAGGGTTTTTTAAATAAAGATAGCAACCCCACCTCCAGGACGAGGCTCAGGTCTATCATACCAGAGGAGGGAGTAACCTGGGAGAGATACCAAGGAATCAGAGACATCATGAAGGAGGAAAGTTTCTGTTAAGCAGATCACGTCTGGTTTGTCAGAAGCAACCTGTATGGAGAGATCAGTCAAGTTTGAGCGAAGGCCCCGGATGTTTGAGGTCCATACCGTTAATGAAGAGGAAGGGGGAGCATCGGATACAGAACAGGGGGGGAGGGTTAGGGTAAGATGTGGAAGAGGAGGAAGAGGTGGGGAGAGCTGTTGAAGGTGTGTCAGAGATTTCAGAATAGCTTGGAGAAAGGGAAGAATGGGGCGGACAAAAGGTTTGATGGTGATTGGGTGAGGCACAGTGAGGTGTTATTTGAGGAGGGGGAAGAGCGAGGCAGAAGGTTGGTGGAGATGAAGGTGAAAGTTGGAAGGGGAAGAAGCGGGGAGGACGCTTTGAGGAGGAGGGGTGAGAGGGGAGTCTAGGAGGGGAGGAGCGAGGGAGAGGCTCGGAGGGGAGGGGTGTGGGGGGAGTTTAGGAGGGAAGGGGCGAGGGGGGAGATTTGAAAGGGATGGGTGATGGGGAAGATTTGGAGGGGAGGGGCAAGGGGGAAGATTTGAAAGAGATGGGTGATGGAGAATATTTGGAGGTGAGGGGCAAGGGGGTAGATTTGGAGGGGAGGTGTGATGGGGAAGTTTTGGAGGGAAGGGGTGATGGGGAAGATTTGGAGGCGAGGGGCAAGGGGGAAGATTTGAAAGGGATGGGTGATGGGGAAGATTTGGAGGGGAAGGTCAAGGGGGTAGATTTGGAGGTGAGGGGTGATGGGGTAGATTTGGAGGGGAGGTGTGATGGGGAAGTTTTGGAGGGAAGGGGTGATGGGGAAGATTTGGAGGCGAGGGGCAAGGGGGAATATTTGAAAGAGATGGGTGATGGGGAAGATTTGGAGGGGAAGGTCAAGGGGGTAGATTTGGAGGTGAGGGGTGATGGGGAAGTTTTGGAGGGGAGGGTTGATGGGGAAGTTTTGGAGGGAAGGGGTGATGGGGAAGATTTGGAGGGGAGGGGTGAGATTGGATTTTGAAAAGTGTACGATTAATGGGAAACGAACATTTATTGCAAAATGAGTTTCTTGAGACCTTCGAGTCAAAAATACATTTGAGGACGCTGAAGGAGGGGTGGAGTGCAGGAGAGTTTCGGGAATGTAGAAAAAAGGAACTGTAAGAGATGGAATTTTTTTTTGTTATGAATAGATTTGGTGAGCAAGTCAAAAGCATCCTTTTATAGAAGAAGAAGAAAAAGGTGTTATAATATACGACAGAATACAGTTCTTCAGGGGAAAGTTTAAACGTTTTTAACAACGCGATCACGTGATCACGAACAACATGGTCGAAGAATGAACGAACAAATAAGAACAACGAATAAACGAATAAGAGCAGAGAAGGAAAAAAAAATTTTTTTTTTTTTTTTTTAGTTGAGATTTTAAACAAGGAAGTATGGGGTGAAAGACTGGGACAAAAAACAGAGAACGAAAGTAATTGCAGCGCAATCGACGAACCGCTGAGAGAAAAACAAAGCCTCAAGGTCGGACACGGAAGCCTACTAGGCCTCACAATACGCGACACGAATTAACCGACGATTTTGTATACAGGTATGAAAAATTAACACCGGGAATCTTACTAAAGACACACTATAAGTACACACACCGAAAGATTGATACAGTTTCGACAAAAACACAATTGTGAAAAAATTACTTAACTTCGAAAGCGTGAGCACATGGACAGTTTCGAAAGAACGTGACCTCCAATCTTGCGCATGCGCAATCCCTCTCAAATAATGATTTAATGAAAATAATACCAGGATAACAAAAATGAATGTACAGTGAAATCTAATTCCTTATTGGGGCGCCCCCTCATGGCCTCGTATACAACACAAGGGGAAAACGAAAGTAAAAATAAATGTGTAGTGTGGTGCGTTGGCTGATACTCAGCTCTGGTCTCTTTGACCGGTCCTTGAACCACCACGCAGGAACCACACAAGATGGCGTGCAGTCGCGCCCAGAGCAGCCACCCACCCACAAAGCGGTGGCAAAACGCCTTCCAACTCTGCTCGTTCCACGCACCCCAAAGCTCCACGGTTTCTCACATGCACACAGCATGAAGCACAGCCGTCACAAAGCCAGCACTACAAGAGAGAGAAGGATGCGTCCGCCCTTTACCGCAGCCCCAAACAGGGAGAGCGAAAATGCGACCCAGAACAGAGAGCATGCAAATGTGTCTGCCTTCCACAAACACCAGGAACCGAGAGAGATAGGTGAATGTGTGACTGCTCACAATTAACCCCAGGACAGAGCGAATATGCGAAATGCCTGTTGGTGACGAAGCCCAGCGCAGAGAACATGCAAATGTGTCCGCCTTCGACGAACACCAGGAACCGAGAGGAGAGAAATGGCGGGACATGTCCTTTTTTACTCCTATGTTAGAATGTTCTCTCTGACGTCATACTCTCGCCAATCACCAAGCGCCACCCGCTCACGGCAACCAATCGTCCTTCGGGGCATGGCCTCACATCCACACTTGGCGCCCATCGAGAATATTTGAGGTGGGTAGTGTCGTAGCAATGTCCGGATCCGGTCAGCGATCGCTTTATTTAATTTAGGCGCTGATCGCATGTCTGGTGGTGTAAGTAAGTGTTATAAGAATGAAGGGAAAAATACAGAGGCGACTACACACAGGGAATTTACCCTGACACCCTAACTAATTAGCAAAGCTCCACTCCTCGCATGACATATAACGCTTACATGGACATCCGGGCCGGACTTAATTACAGGAAGGTTTATTCTTCTTCACGACAGTCAGAGCACACTACCCTATACAATCCTACCTTGACTAAGGAAATCAAACATCCGACTTGTCAAACTGCATCACTGCATGTGTAAAGTTGACATTTTATCTGCTCTCAGTGGGTTCCATATTTCGCTGATTTGCTGCTTGATTTTCACATTTATAGAAGACCATCTAAAGCTTGCGGTTTTCGACTCCAGCTTTCGAGTGCAGCTTGCGGTTTCCTGCGCTAGGACGTGGAGGCCTGAGACGAACCGGGACGATTCCTGACGAGGTTCAAGAGCAGCTTGGAGGAAGAGTTTTTCATAGCTGTTTTCGGATGATGTGCTGATGTCCTTGGACTTCGCGCCAGGCTCTGGGCCGACGTGTGTGATATTCAGCAGCATAGATTCAACGAAAAGCCAGACCGTCTCCAGACAAATTGACCGAATATCGTCGCTTTGTGGCTGCTTTCCGCCGCTGAAATCCAGCGCGGCTTGGGCGATTTTGTCCCTGTTTGGAGAACACCCAGCGAGGCCTTCATCGGGGCCGAGCGAGCAAGGCTTCCGCTGCCGAAATCCAGCGTGGCTTGGGCGATTTTGCCCCTGTTTGGAGAACACCAAGTGAGGCCTTCATCGGGGCCAAGCGAGCAAGGGCGTGTCGGGACCTGGTTCGCGCCATTGACCAAGTGGTTCGCACCAACCGGAGCTGTTTTCGGATGACGTGCTTATGTCCTTGGACATCGTGCCAGGCTCTGGGCCGACCGGGCCGACGTGCATCGAAGTCCTTTCCAAGGGTGTGGTGCTGACCGGGCAAACGTGGCGTGGTGCTGACGGGGCCCCCGCAGCCGTGATGCCCCCCCCCCCCCCAAGAATTTCCATGTTTTAAACGTTTCCCAGTGTGTACCCTGGATTAGAATTGGTACACCGTATCCCTGCGTGTCGTAAGAGACGACTAAGAGGGTTGGCATCAAGAAGGGCATCCGGCCATAAAAACATTGCCTCAAAAAGAGAACCATGACAATGACAAGTACATATGGGCAGGGTGCAGCCCGAAGTGGAGATGGGTTTCTGAGGTTTGGGACATGGAATGTAGGGACAATGACAGGGAGATCAGGAGAAGTGGTGGAAGTATTGGTCAGAAGAAGAGTGGACATATGTTGTGTGCAAGAGACGAGATGGAAGGGAAGTGGTGTGAGAATGGTGAAGGGTAGGCCGGGACAGAAATACAAGTTTGTGTGGCAAGGGTGCCTGGAGCGCGTGAATGGTGTTGGTGTCCTGTTTTCTGAGGAGTTTGTAGACAGTGTGGTGAGTGTGACGAGAGTGAGTGATAGGTTGATGATGATGAAAATGATGATTGGAAAGCTCTTGGTGAACGTCATCTCGGGATATGCTCCGCAGGTTGGTCGGAGCGATGAAGAGAAGGACAAGTTCTGGTGTGCGATAGAGAAGCTGATGGAAAACATGAAAGATGAGGAAGTTGTTGTGGTAGGAGGAGACCTAAATGGACATGTGGGAAGGAGTATGGATGGTTTTGAGGGAGTTCACGGGGGTTACGGATATGGTGTGAGAAATGGAGAAGGTGAAAAGATTTTGGAGTTTGCTGATGGAGCTGATTTGTTGATTTGTAATACTCCGTTCCAGAAAGAGGATAATAAGCTTGTTACATACACGTCAGGTGGGTCGACGACAACCGTTGACTACCTGATGGTGCGTAGGCGAGATAGGGGGCACCTCCGGGACACAAAGGTGATCCCGGGGGAGGAGGCTGTTTCACAGCACCACTTGGTTGTCTGCGACATAAGGGTGAAAGGTGCGAGGAGAGCTCGGCGGGTGAAGTACCAACCGAGAATGAAAGTGTGGAGGTTGAAAGAGGTGACAGTAAGGGAGGCATTAAAAGAGAGGCTGAGTAGGGTAGAGGATGATGTGGTTGAGCTTGAAAGTGGTTGGATGTCAATGAAAGCTCGTCTGTTGGGAGCCGTTGGTGAGGTATGTGGATGGACAAAAGGACCACCGAGGCTCTCGGAAACATGGTGGTGGGATGATGAAGTTGGAAAGAGGATTGACGAGAAGAGGAAGAAATTCAAGGAGTGGCAGAAGGTGAAGGGTACGGGAGCAGAAACAGCACAGCATGAAAGTTATAAGGCAGCAAAGAAGGCTGCAAAGAAAGAGGTAGCAAAGGCGCAGGAGGCATGCAGGAAAATGTTCGGCGAACGCTTGGATTTGGAAGAGGGTCAGAGAGCAGTATTCAGGATTGCAAAGCAGATAGCGAAAGAGAGGTGTGATGTGATGGGGGTGAGTTGCTTGAAGGATGAAGTGGGACAAATCGTTGTGGACCCAGATGGAATTAAAGGAAGATGGAAAAGATATATGGAAATGCTGTTGAATACAGAGAATGAATGGGATGGCAACATCGAGAGCAACCCAGTCTTAGGACCAGCAGAGAAGATAACTGAGAAGGAAGTTGAGGAAGCGATAAAAGCAATGAAGAGTAGAAAAGCGGGAGGGCCGACAGGAGTTGTGGGAGATATGTTGAAGGCAGCAGGAAGTTGGGGTGTGAAGAGAATGACAGAGATCTGTAATCTGGAGGTGAAAGAAGGCCGCATTCCAGTGTATTGGGAACTGAGTACCCTCATCCCTCTATACAAGGGGAAAGGTGACCCTCTAGAGTGTGGCTCGTACCGAGCGATAAAGTTATTGGAGCATGGAATGAAGGTATTGGAAAGGGTGTTGGAGAGGAGGATAAGGAAGAAAGTGAAGATCTACGAAATGCAGTTTGGATTTATGCCAGGAAGAGGAGCGACAGACGCGCTTTTTATTGTGAGGCAGTTGCAGGAGAAGTACATGGAGAAGAGGAGGAAGTTGTTTCTTGGGTTTGTTGATCTGGAGAAAGCATTCGATAGGGTTCCACACAAAGTATTGACATGGGCAATGCGGAAGTTAGGAGTGGAGGAATGGTTGATCAGAGTAGTGATGGCAATGTACAAAAGAGCGCGCACAGCTGTAAGGACGAAGGACGGGAACAGTGGTGAGTTTGAGGTGAAGGTGGGAGTGCATCAGGGGTCGGTACTAAGTCCACTACTATTTGTAGCTGTGATGGAGGTGCTGGCTCAGAACGTAAAGGAGGGTTTACCGTGGGAGTTGTTGTATGCAGATGATCTGGTGTTGATTGCGGAAAGTATGGATGGACTGAAGGAAAAGATGAACAAATGGAAGGAATGTATGGAGACAAAAGGTCTGAAGGTGAATATCGGAAAGACGAAGATGATGGCAAGTGGTAAAGCATGTGGTGAGTTGGAAAGAACTGGGAAGTGGCCCTGTGCTATGTGCAGGAAGGGTGTTAGAGTGAACTCCATTCAATGTACAATGTGCGCTGAGTGGGTTCATCAAAAATGTAGTGGTCTGAGAGGGTCATTAACCAGTGTGGCAGCTACATTCAAATGTAAGGTGTACACAGAGGGAGCTTCAGATGGAGGAAATGTTGAGCTAGATCTTGGAGACGGCGTGAAGCTGGAAGGTGTGAAAACATTTTGCTACCTCGGAGACATGCTGAATGGAGAAGGTGGATCAGACTCAGCAAAGGTTGCTGGAGTGAGATGTGCATGGAAGAGGTTTCGGGAACTGAGTGGCGTGCTGACGAGGAGGGGAGTGTCGTTGAAGCTGAAGGGAAAGGTGTATGCTGCATGTGTGAGAAGTGTTATGATTTATGGGAACGAGACATGGGTAATGAACGTAGAGCAGCAACGAAGGTTGGAAAGGGTGGAAATGTGAATGGTTCGATGGATGTGCGGAGTATCGTTGAGAGAGAGGAAGACAAATGATGAATTGCGAAAAATGATGGGAATAGAGCCTGTGATTGATGTTGTGAAGAGGAACACGTTGAGATGGTTTGGTCATGTGTTGAGAAAGGATGAAAGTGACTGGTTGAGAAGAGTGATGGAAATGAATGTAGAAGGAAGTAGAGGACGGGGAAGACCGAGAAAGACTTGGCCAAAGATGGTGGAAGAAGAAATGCGGGCAAGGGGGTTAACAAGGAGAGATGCAGAAAATAGGGCAAGATGGAGAAGATTGTCATGGGGACCGCAAGGCTAACCCCTGCTCTAGCAGGGAAAATGGCCTTAAAATGCATGTTGTTGTTGTTGTATTACCTACCCCCACAGACGTAACAATATTATCACATAACAATAGCTGTCTATTATAATTGTTGCATTGTCACAACAATATCTGGCCGTCGTTGCCACTGTATGATGAAACATAACAATGCTTGTCTGTTGTAATTATATTATCACAGAGCAATGACTTGTAATTATTATGATATAACATATTAGATAACAATGGTCGTCTGTTATATTTATTGCAGGATCAAATAACAATAGCTGTCCAATATAATTACTGAAAAAAACAGCTCCCATCCTGGAGAGGGATGCGGGGGGGGGGGGGAAGAGTAGGAGGGGGGTGGAATGGGGGAAATGGGGGGATAGTGGGGGAGGTGGGGCAATATATATTTTGTTCCGTGGCAAATATAACCCCCCTCTTTCTGCAGCAGGGGTCAGTAAACCACTTACAATGTGGCACGTGTGCAACCGAAAATTGGAAGTCGTCTCCTCCCCAATCCCACCCTCACAGGGGGAGAGGGTTGTGCCCTTGACATAACCCTGGGTACTACCAACACATATACAATTTATTTTTTATGTTTCAACAGAAACACAAACAACACACATAAACGCTGTTTATTTATTATATCATAAAAGTTGCCGTTAATGGCTGGACATAGATACACTTGCTCCATTAAATCTAGATTCCATTCGTTTTAATAGAGTCCAATCAATGATCTTTGTTTTTTGTGCAATAGATCTTTGTTTGTTTAATGATCCATTTAAAGATGACATCGTTTTCCTCAAAACCAGGTCATTGTACCGACATGTGCACTTGCAAAAGGGCACTTGTCATTTGAATAATTACAGTGAATACAGTACAAGGACGGTTAAGGTACACGTGCACCTTTTATTGTAGGAAATGTAAAAATAGTAATTCGATGCTGAAATGTTGTGCAATGACATTGTCCATATTGTTATACAGCAAGTGACATCAGAACTCTGAAAAGCATTATGGGTATAAATTCAAAGATGGTGACCAACATAGTTATGTGTGCTGTGGTGTATCACCATGTTTTTTGGGAAGGAGAACGTCAAACGAGCTGAACTTCAGGGAAACATTAAACGTGTTTAACAGATAATTATTGCGAATTGCTGGACTACCATATGGGAAATTGTGAAAGAATTGGAGGCCATGATTGTTGGAAGTGTGGAAACATTCATTCTCATTGAAAACTGCATGAAGGTGGTCCTAAACTAAGGATTTCCTGTTTGATCAAAAGGCAACTAATTAGTCCTTTGTAAAAGCTCCTGGGACACTACCAGAGAAAGGGAGATGATATCTTGAAGAATATTGCGACATGCGATGACATCTGGGTCGATATGTGATGGCACACCACAGTTAAAGCGAGCTAACATGGAGTGGAGACATTCTTGGTTCCTAACAAAAATTTCGAGGTTCAGCAACCATTTGGAAACCTTATGGTATTAATGCGTTGGGACCTTGATAAATTAAATGATGCGGAAAGTCGTGAACTTGGGGGAAACCATCAAAATACAATCCTGTTACGCAATGAAGTCAAGACAGGCAACACAGAAGAGGGTTAGGTATTGTTATGTCGGTGGGGTAGTGATGAATTTAGACCAGGTAGATTTGTATAAGTAGCATGCTCCGATTGTCGTGAAGAAAAAGTAACCACCATGTAATAAGTACCTGTTTAGCCCGGATGTCGGATAAGTTGTATATCTGTCCCCGTCATGAGGGGGCGGGGCATGTTAACTATCTTAGGGAATAAGGATAAATTATCCCTTGTACGTCATACCCTTGGTGATTTATCCTTTGTCACTTTTGGCACCACACCATAGACACTGGTTAGAATTGCCATTAAACTACACTAAATAACAATAAAAACCAACCGGAAGCCAGGCATCAAGCACTATGGCTGGCAAACCCGCTTGGCAGACACACATAGCTCAGGCAGGCCGAGAGCCATGCCCAGAAGGGCAGTGATTGGGCGGGAGTTGACCAACAGGAAGTCCGGGGTAAGAAGCAACTCGCTGATTGGTAAAGAGAAGGGCGAGTAGGAAGCATCATGCTGATTGGTGGAGCGTGACCGATGACATCAGAAAGCGGACTGCACGCTGATTGGTGGAGAGCTGAGCCTGTGGTGTTGGCCTGCGCTGATTGGAGGAGAAGCGCCGATGATGTCAGAGCAGGACGTAAAAAGAACGCTCAAACCGGCATCTTCCTTCTTGTTCTCCTGATTCTCTTGTGCTTTCTCGTGCTGGACGTGGAGAGAGACGGTTGTGCGCTGACGATTCTCCCCCATTGTCTTCATTCTGGACCTTGGTGCAAGCGGTTGTGTGCCGGCATCGTCTCCTCGCCCCCCCCCCCCCCCCCGTTTGTCTGGCGTCTGAGATTGAGAGCTGCAGTTGACGGGAGAGGTGGCGCATAGGCGAGCGGCCTGCTGCCTTCTTCCCGCCAGGAACACCGGCGGGTCCGGACTGCACACGGACCTCCGGGGCCTTGGCGATTCCTGACGAGACCCCCTGAGCTGATCAGAGCTAAGTGCACGATAAACCACACGTTTTTATTTTCTAGTTATCTTTCCCTTTCGTCTGTGTTTTGTGTCTGCTTGTGGGGTCATCCCGTTTAGGAACGTTATTTATTATCACGCATTTTATTTTGTATTACCGGTATTCCGTTTAATAAACCTGTTATTTTTGTACATTTTAAATCCAGTTCGTTCGAGTTATTTTCTGCAGGATTTGGAACTGCCGGGGGACCACAGGTAAGACCCTTCTCCCTCCCCTTCCTTTTCTTCCTCTGCGTATTTATAAAGTCCGCATTTGAACTCAACGCTTCGGAGTAAAAGCTCGCTTGGCCTTCCGTGCTGCCCTACGGTATTCACCAAGCGTAATCACACGACAGTATGTTGTCTCAGGTATATGGTTTACTGCATGATCATGCTCGCTCGCATATGGCAAATGGGACTACGAGTACTCAACAATGGATAGGGGAGTTCTAAATTGTCCCACACATTTCAGACTTGTTACCTTGCGATGATCCCCTCTTTAGACCACAAAGAAAAACCTGGTGTTGGCTTAACGGTTAAGATGGCTGGCCTGAGATCTTTGGGTCTTGAGTTTGAGCCCTTGCCGTGCACCAGGTGCGTTGACTCATCCAGACATCTTTCTTAGGTCGACAAAATGAGTACCACGTGATGGGAAACATGGGCACTGCATCAAAAGCGCAGCCATGCTTCCAGAAAAAAATGATGCAACCAGCAGCAACAGGCTGCATACAAAACAACAACAACAACCACAAAACATCTGAATGGCATTAAGTTTACGAATGATGAAGATATCAAAGAATATGCCCTAAGATCGCTGCGTAAAAGCCGCAGATGGTTTATCTATAATTCCTAAGCAAATCCCAAAGATTTCTGCACTGACGTTATCAAGGTATACGAATACCTTGAGATGGAGCAGCAGAACCCTTGATAATTAAAAAAGGTGAAGTTTCTTTAGCTCCCCATTATATTTTGATCTCCCCTTCTTTAAGAATAAAAAGTCCACGTCAACCTCGAAATATCGTTGTATATTAAGGTTGACCCTAACCAATGTTAAGCACAGGTGAAAACTGAAAAGTTTTGTTTTCTTTCAGGTTCCATCCTCTGACCTTGCACATCCCATCTCCATCACATGTGACTGCAAACAAATCCTACACTGCTCTGATCCTTGTCATTCTCATCATGTAAATAAACTGAATTCACATTTGTGATGCAAACCAGACACTAAGATCAAGGTTATCGTTGCCTTGAAAGCTCAGATATTTGTCACAAGCAAACACCTGCCAAGTCTGACATGTTGAGAATGTCATTACCAGGAATAACCTAAAAAAAGTAAAATTGTACAAATGATAAATGGATAAGGAATAGAGAGCACTTTATTGCCATCCATATACTTCTGATTGTGTGATCTCGAAAAATCTCACTTTGGATTGACTGGCCCTACTGCTCAATGATGTCAGGCTCTTCATTGTTATGTGCAATCAGGAAAAAAACATCTAGGCCACTATGCTGCTTTCGCTTCCCCAAAATTGGTTTGCTGGCCTATTTCCAGGTACAGCTTCTGAACTTGCTAATCACATTGTCTGAACCTTTTTATGCCCCCGCCCCCGAAGATGGCCGGAGGCATTATGTTTTCGGGTTGTCCATCCGTCCTGGTGATAACCTGGTGTTGGCTTAGCGGTTAGGGTGCCGGCTTGGGATCCGAGGATCCTGGGTTCGAATCCCGGTCGATCGCTGAATTAACGACCAGGGGGTTGACTCAGTCTGTCATCCTTCCGAGGTCGGCAAATTGAGTACCAGCTTGCTGGGATGAATAATCACGGTGTTTACCCCGATTTCGAATAGGTACACCGTATCCCTGCGCATCATAAGAGCGTGACCAAGGGTTGGCGTCAGGAAGGGCATCCGGCCATAAAAACATTGCCTCAAACAGGGAACCATGATTGTCATGGGGCCCGCAAGGCTAACCCCCGCTCTAGCAGGGAAAATGGCCTTAAAACGATCATTCATTCATTCATTTTGTTGTCCATCCGTCCATCCTATGGGCTAAACCCCGTTTTTCTCAGCAACCACATGTGCGATTGAGATGAAACTTTCAGGGTAGGAGCGACACTCATGCAGTGTTTTAATAATAATTGTGATGTCATAGGTCTCGTGGTATAACAGCCATCTTGGATTAAACGCAAATAATGAAAAATTATTTCTCGGAAACCACTGAATGAAAAAATTAGAAACTTGGCACATTGTCCAGTATTCCTAATGGGGAACAAAAGCATGATAATGATGACATCATCGGTGAAGTGATATACCAGCCATAAATGTTTTAATCGAATGCCTTATCCTAAAAATCTGAAATTGCACATGATCTATGACCGATTTGTATTGAAATCCGTCTCAGCGGTCCGTCGTTTGTGATCCAATAACTTTCGTTCTCTGTTTTCCTAGTCTTTTCACCACACAGCCTACTTCCTTCTGTAAATCTCAACTAAAAAAAACAAAAAAAAACACATTTCCTTCTCTGTTCTCATTCGTTTATTCATTCTTATTCGTTCGTTCGTTCTTCGACCACGTGTTTCTCCCCCATTTCCCCAGATAGATTGTCAAATTTCAACTCGTTATTTTATCGTCCATGCGTTATTGTTTGATTATAGTTAGTTTTGGTTTGAATTTCCTGTAACTCGTAATTAATTAATCGTGTTCTGCTCCTCGTGTGCGGCCTTGTAGTTGTACCCCCGTCGGTGTTTGTTAACTTAAGCGTGTTTTGCTTGGCTCTTAGTTTTTTCCCTTCTACCCCGAACATAATACTCTGTCTAACGTTCTAAATCCCCACCCACCACCCCCCCAAAAAAACTTTTTAAAAAACCAAAAACATTTATTTTTCCTTTCTCCACGTGTACTGTTGTCTCATCCTGTATTTTCTGTCCAGGTGTGCTGTTCGCCCCGTCCCCATTATCTCCTTGCCATCCACCGTTTGCCCTGTTCACGTGACTCATGGTGGTCCCTCTCGGCTCTCCCCCCGTTGGTATTTTGTGCATATAAGACTGTTCACGGTTCTGTTTAAATATTATTTAAATATGTTTAACCTTTCCCCTTCAGTGTTTTATTCAGTGGTATATTACAACACGCTGTTTTTCTTCCTATTTAAAAGGCTTTTCTCAATTTCCTCTCCAACTCATTCCACTTCAAAAAAAAGAAATTCAATATCTTATACGTCTCCCTCACTACATGGTCTAAATTCACATTCATTCCATCCCTCCTCCATCGTTCTGAATCGGATTGCTAACTTGAAAATCATAACAAACCCAATTTGTTATCAATGTTCGTCTTTCATTAATCATCCACTTTCTAAACTCCCCTCTTGCCCCTCCCATCCAAATCCCCCCCCTTGCACCTACACTCCTAAACTCCCCCCTTGCCCCTCCACTCTTAAACTCCCCCCTTGCCCCTCTACTCCTGAACTCCCCCATTGCCCTTCCCCTCCTAAACTCCCCCCTTGCCCCTCCCCTCCAAATCCCCCCTTGCCCCTCCACTCCTGAACTCCCCCCTGGCCTCTCCCCTCCTAAACTCCCCCCTTGCCCCTCCCCTCCAAATCCCCCCCCCTTGCCCCTACACTCCTAAACTCCCCCCTTGCCCCTCCACTTCTAAACTTCCCCCTTGCCCCTTCCCTCCTAAACTTCCCCCTTGCCCCTTCCCTCTTAAACTCCCCCCTTGCCCCTCCCCTCCTAAACTCCCCCCTCACTCCTCCCCTTCAAAACTCCCCCCAAACCCCTCCCATTCAAATCTCCCCCAATACCATTCCTCCCCAATTCCACCCTCCTCCCCCCTCCTCCTCAAAGCTGCCTCCTCCCCACTTCATCTCCCTTCTATCTCATACCTCCACCCCCCCAACCTTCTACTTTCCTCTGCCCCCCCCTCAAACAACCCCTCACTGTGCCTCATCCCTTCCACATCAAACCTTTCATCCTCCTCATCCGTCCCTTTCTTGGAACTCTTCTGCAATCTCTGACACACTATCAACTGCTCTCCCTACCTCCCCCTCTCATCCTTCATCTTACCCTACTCCTCCCCTCCCCTGTCCTGTACCCGATGCTCCCCCTCTCTCTTCATTAACGGTATGGACCTCAAACATCCGGGGCCTTCGCTCAAACCTGACTGATCTCTCCATACAGGTTGCTTCTGACAATCCAGACTTGATCTGCTTAACAGAGACTTTCCTCCTTCAAGATGTCTCTGATTCCTTAATATCTCTTCCTGGTTCCTCCCTCCTCCGGTGTGATAGACCTGAGCCTCGGCCTGGTGGTGGGGTGGCTATCTTTATCAAAAACTCTCTTCCTCACTCTCCTTGCACTGCCCTCTCTCCTCCTCACCCCCAGGAGTACCTCTGGCTACGGCTTCCTCTCCGCTCCCACCTTTTGTTCATATGTGTTCTGTACCGTCCCCCAAACAGTGATGACTCCATCTACATTTCACTGTCTGACAACATGGACCAACTTCTATCCACTCATCCCAACTCTCTCTTCCTCATATGTGGTGACTTCAACTGTCATCATGCCACCTGGTTGGGTGTGGGTTCCTCTCTCACCAGTCATGGCACCTCAGCAAAGGACTTCTGTGACTCACTGGGATTGACACAATCTGTCAATTTCCCGACCCGGATCTCAGCCAATGGAGTATCTTCTCTTCTAGACTTGGTTATGACAAACTTCCCTGCTAATGTCTGCTGCTCTTCCTCTGCTCCAATCGGTTCTTCTGATCATGTGCTTGTCAAAGTGGACATCTCTCTGGCCATTCTCAGAGAGCCTCCTCAGCATCGACAAGTCTGGCATTTCACTCAGGCCGACTGGGATGGTCTTCAAGCAGCCATCAATCGTCTGGATTGGTCTCCCATCTCCACTGCCTCTGACATCAATTCTTCCTGGGAATTCTTCCAAAGCAAACTGATCTCTCTCATGCACAGATTTATCCCATCTCGCCTTCAGTTGTCTTACCCTTCCTCCCGTCCATGGTACACTGAATCTTGTGGTGAGGCAGTTGCCCTGAAACAACTTGCCTTTGCCTCTTGGAAGGCTAATCCAACTGAAGGCAATCTCAGTTCCTTCCACCAAGCTCGGAACAAGTGTGTGTCTACCCTCAGGAGTGCCAGGAAGCACTATCTCTCCTCACTCAAGAATGAACACTCAAACCTGTCTCCTTCCTCCAAATCCTGGTGGCGTCTGGTCAAATCCGTTTCTGGTGTTTGTTCCCCCTCCATCCCCTCCCTTACCTCAAATGGCCACACAGTTGACATCGCACGTGACAAAGCCGAATGCCTCAACTCTGTGTTTGCCTCAAAATCCTTAGTCCCAAACCCATCTCTCTCTGTTCCCACCTTTCCCAGTCGAACCCAACTGCTCCTGGACTCTGTGTCCTTCTCTCCTGACAAGGTGGAGGAGTTTTTGTCAAACCTCGACGCTGATTCTGCAACTGGACCAGACGGCATCAGCCCACGGGTCCTAAAATCCTGCTCTGCCGCTCTATCTCACCCTCTCTCTGTTCTTTTCACCCTATCTTTTGCTCAAGGTCATCTGCCAGCATCCTGGAAATCAGCAAACATTACCGCTTTACACAAAAAAGGTGCAAAAACAGATCCTTGCAACTACAGACCAATCAGCCTGCTCCCAATTATCAGCAAAGTCATGGAATCCATCATTGCTTCGGATATGAAATCTTTCCTCTTCTCCAATGGCTTGATCTCTGATCATCAATTTGGTTTCAGACCAGGTCACTCTACTCTGGACATGCTGCTTCTGCTGTCTCAACAATGGATGGAGGTCCTCAATGCCAAACAGGAAATCAGAGCTGTCTCCCTTGACATATCACGTGCCTTCGATACGGTCTGGCACCCAGCTCTGCTCACCAAACTCTCCTCCTATGGTATCCATGGAAATCTCCATGCATGGCTTGCGGACTTCCTCTCTGGTCGTAGTCAACGTGTTGCCCTGAATGGATTTCTCTCATCTCCCCTTCCTGTTCAGGCTGGAGTTCCCCAAGGCAATGTGCTGGGCCCTGTGCTTTTTCTGGTCTTTATCAATGATCTCTCCGACTCTCTGGAAAATCCTCTCTATCTCTTTGCTGATGACTCCACTCTCTGCCGCTCCAATCCTCTTCCCTCAGATCGGCAGTCTGCAGCCTCCTCACTCTCTGAAGACCTGGACAAAATCACAGACTGGTCAAACAAGTGGAACATGTCTTTCAATCCTGACAAGTCTCACACTCTTACTATGTCTCTCCGAAAAGATCGACTGAACAACCCTCCCATCTACTTTCTCAACCATCCTCTCCAAGAAGTTCTGTCGCTCAAGCTTTTGGATCTCACTATCTGCCATGATCTTTCTTGGGAAAACCACATTTCCAAGCTGGCCTCCAAAGCCAGACGCCGACTGGGCATCCTCCGTCGTGCGAAGTCCTTCCTAGGCACACCTGAGCTCCTCACCACATACAAGGCTTTCATCCGCAGCTCAATGGAATACTGGTCTCCCCTATGGGCTGGTGCTCCTGCCTCACACCTGGCTCGGCTTCACGCTGTTGAATCCAAAGCTTTCAGAATCATTAAAATCTCCCACGATGAAGCTATCTCTGAGGGCCTTTCACTCACTCACCGCAGGCAGGTAGGTGGTCTTTCTGTCTTCTACCGACTCCTCTCCGGCCTTGCTCCCCCAGCTCTCTCTGTGCTCTGTCCCCCAAATATTCCTACAGGTCGCACAAGATCTGCCAGCAACCCTCTGATGGTTAAACTGCCGAAATCTCGGCTCTCTGCTCACCTTCACTCTTTCATTCCTCTTTTCTCCCGCCTCTGGAACAAACTCCCACACTCCCTTCAATCCCACTCCTCCCTCCAGGTCTTTAAAACAGCTGTTCACCACCATCTCTTATCTTCCCCCATCCAAAACCTTGATCTTTTCTACCCCCACTAATTCACCCCAGATCCACCTTGTTTGAAATTCCAACTTCTTTCCTGGAAGTCCTGGCAGTGTCCATATGTTTTATACCCCTCTTTGTACGCTCAGGGAGAATATCTCTGGCCTGACGTGTTTCCCAAGGAGTCCACCATCTATATATATAAAACACAGTTTGTGTTTGTGTGTGTGTGTGTATGTTACCGATAGACTCCTAAACGGAGAGGCTGACGTGCTCGATATTTGGCATAGACATGGCCATTGAGCCTGGGAAGGACATGGCCTACCTAAAAATATTTGACGAGTTCCATATTTTTTATTCATATTTACCTCAGCGCATTTCAGCGAGGAACAATATACACTGAATCTCAGCCTGTGCCAGAGCAGCTCGCTGATTCGCTCAGAGCAATCACGTGATGTTCCATCCTCGCTGCCAGACCACTGAACGGAAAATATATAGAATGACCATTGCCATTCACACCACATAGGTGGAGATGCAGCTACCGGGCGCCATCTTGGTTGGCACTCGATGCTGGGCGATGGTGATTTCCGTCATGCGTTTGCACGTAATTCAGAGCGAAAAGCGATTGCGTTTTTTCACCTTTTGTGCGATCGTGTTTTGTGTCGATTTTTGTCGATTTTGTGCGATATGAATTAAACGTCTTTGCAACAGCTGTGAAACGTCTTTCCACAACCCTTCCTTAACCGATTGGAGCAGCTTATTGCTGCACAAAATGGCATTTTAACAGTTGTCTCGCTTTTAAAATCTGGGACACGTTCAAAACAAACGAGATCCGCGAAGCGAGTTGGTCGAGTCGTGTTAACCAAGATGGCGACATGGCGGCTACACTTTTCACGGAGTATGAGCGTTCTATATATTTTCAATTCAGTGCGCCACACTCGCTCACGTACTTGATTTGCGGCATAGACATGGCCATTGGGCCTTCACGGTGTAATTTGTGCGAGGCTTTTGTCCGAGTGAGCTTGAGTCGAGAGGGCGAATGTACGGGTTGGGAATGTTTGGGTCTCCCTTCCCCCGCCCGGCAACGCCGGTACTGGAGGGTGTCACAGGATCGGTGAGTCACAGGAGGCCTCGACGCGGAGGCAGAGCTGCTTGCGGGGGGTGGTCCGGATCGAGGTGGGCCGGCTTGAGGCGGTCCACGGAGATGCGATCCGGGGCACCGCCGATGTCGATGGTGAAATATTTGTCCCCGGTCTCTAGCATGTGGAAGGGCCCGTCGTACGGGGGCCGTAGCGGTGCCCGGTGGGCGTCGTGCCAGACGAAGACGTACTTCGCCGTGCGAAGCTCCGGCGCGACGTGGGAAGGTGGGCAACCATGGTGTGCCGTCGGCACCGGGGCGAACCTCCGGGCGGTCTCCTGAAGGGCGGAGCGCTGTTGCGCCGCAGACCAAGGAGCCGTGGAGTCGGGGATAAATTCACCCGGTACCCGCAGTGGTTGCCCGAAGACCAGCTCCGCCGAGGACGCGCGCAGGTCGTCCTTGGGCGCCGTACTGAGGCCCAGCAGGACCCAGGGGAGTCTGTCTACCCAGCCGCCATCGCGGAGGCTGGCCCGGAGCGCGGCCTTCATTGAGCGATGAAAGCACTCACACAGGCCATTGGCCTGGGGGTGGTAGGCCGTGGTGCGGTGTAGTTTCACCCCGAGCCCTTGCACCACCGCGGCCCAGAGCTCCGTGGTGAACTGGGGGCCGCGGTCGGACAAGATGTCCGAGGGGGCACCGAACCGGCAACCCAAGTGGCGATGAAGGCTTGCGCGCCACATCAGCCGCAGACGTCGCCGCCAATGGGATGGCCTCCGGCCACCGTATGGTGCGGTCCACCATGGTGAGGAGGGGGGGTGAACCCCCGCGAGGGGGGCAGAGGTCCCACCAGGTCGACGTGCACATGGTCGAACCGACGCTCGGGCACCGCAAATGGGGCCAACGGGGCCTGGGTATGGCGGTGGACCTTTGCACGCTGGCACGCGAGGCACGCCCTGGCCCAGTCGCGGACGTCCTTCCAGAGGCCATGCCAGACGAACTTCGCCGCGACGAGCTTCTGGGATGCCTTCGTGCCCGGGTGGGACAGGCCGTGGTTGGCATCGAAAACTGGGCGCCGCCAGCCAGCGGGCACGATGGGGCGAGGCCGGCCGAGGGAGACGTCGCATAGGAGGGCCGCGCCCGCGGCGTCGAACGGCACCTCGGTGACGCGGAGGCCCGTGACGGCGGTCCGCAAGGCCTGGATGCCGGGGTCGGCGGTCTGGTCCTCCGCCATCCGGGTATAGTCGACCCCGAGGTGGACCGCGTGCACGACGGACCGGGAAAGGCAATCCGCCACCGGGTTGTCTTTACCCGCAACGTGACGGATGTCCGTCGTGTATTCAGACACGGCAGAGAGGTGACGCTGCTGCCGTGCCGACCATCGCTCGGCGACCTTGGCCATCGCGAACACAAGGGGCTTGTGGTCGACGAAAGCCGTGAACGGGCGGCCCTCCAGCAGATGGCGGAAGTGTCGGACCGCCAGGTGGAGCCCGAGCAGCTCGCGGTCGAAGATGCTATAGCGGCGTTCGTGCGGGCGAAGCTGCCGGCTAAACAACGCCAGCGGTTGCCAAGCACCACGCACCCACTGCTCGTGCACCGCACCCACTGCGTAGTCCGATGCGTCGGTGGTGAGGGCGATCGGTGCATCGGGCGCCGGGTGCGCCAGCATGGTGGCGTCGGCCAGGGCCAGCTTTGCGCCCGCAAATGCCGCGGCCATCGGCTCTGACCAGGCGATGTCACCTTTGCCCGGCTTGCCCCGGAGGGCCTCGTGCAAGGAGCGGAGGAGCTGGGTGACGTGGGGCACGAAGCGGTGGTAAAAATTTACCATGCCCAGGAACTCCTGGAGCCCCTTGATCGTGCGGGGCCGCGGGAAATCTCTGACCGCCTCCAGGAACGGCCCCGTGCCTGGTAATGCGGTGCCCCAAGAAGTCGATGGTGGCGACGCCGAAACGGCACTTGGCGGGGTTGATGATTAGGCCATGCTGGCCCAGGCGTTCGAAAAGCGTGCGGAGGTGGAGCAGGTGCTCCTCCCGGGACGCGCTCGCAACTAGGATGTCGTCCAGGTAGACAAAGAGGAAAGGTAAGTCACGCAAGACGCTGTCCATAAGCCGTTGGAACGCCTGGGCCGCATTCTTCAACCCGAAAGGCATTCTCAGGAACTCGAAGAGGCCGAAAGGGGTGATGACGGCCGTCTTCGGGACATCGTCCGGTTGGATGGGGACCTGGTGGTAGCCCTGGATGAGGTCCACCTTGGAAAACACGGTCGTGTTTGCCAACCGGGTGGAAAAGTCCTGGATATGCGGGACCGGGTAGCGGTCGGGGGTGGTGGCATCATTGAGCCGGCGGTAGTACCGGGTCTCGTCCGCCGTTATGCCTCGGAGTTGGAATTGAGCTTCGGCTTGCAAAAACCAAACGTCGGTTTGCGCTTCCCAAAACTCCGGGAGTTTGACTGCGATGGCGTTGGTAGCCATGGCGCGTTCGGTGGTCAGCAACGGCTGAACCAATCGGGGTCACCAGTGTGGTGCTGTGCACACACGACTCGATTGCCAGAGAGGTAGACCACAACGCGTTGGTATAACAAAGAGTCTTTATTCAAAGGTCGTACTTCAGCACTGAGCGGGCTCGAGCTTAGAGCCCGCATATATGTCCCGAGGCCACGCCTAGTCCCCGGGCATGGCCGATCAGTCGAAAGGTGGGGCATGTGCTTTCGTTCCCCGCCTGGACGCTCGCGCCACCCACTGGTGCACGGAATTATTGCCCCTTGTGCCCGCCACAATGGCATCGTTTTATTTGCCTTCAACCGCCAGAAGTGCTGCTTAGAATGATCCAGGCCAAACTTGTGGACTTTTTTTTGGGAGGCCATCATTGGCTGCGGCCAAACGTAATATGCCATACTTAATCTGAAGGAGGCCAAGGCCTTGTTCATGTGAAATCCCGCCTCATGGCGTTTCGCTTGTGCTCCATTCAGCGCCTTCTATATGTTGAGCACCTGCCAAACTACCCATTGGCCTGTCATATTTTGCAACAGGCCGGCAGACTTGGCTATGGTCGTGAAGTATTCCTGACCCACCTCAAGGATGTGGATACAGCAACGCTCCCTATATTCTACCAGAGCCTTCTCAATGCCTAGAAAGGTCTTACAGTGAGTCGCAAAGAGGACACATACTCCCCAGGGATGTTCGAAGTTGAACCACTGTTTTTCAACCCTCTCTTCCCTGATGTATTCAAGAGCCGTGATTTATGCCAACGCTTCATTGATGCAGGCATAAACAAAGTATGGCACCTACGGCAAACTCTGGTGTAGGGTGGAAGACTGTGGAAGAAATTTCAAATATGACAGGAATTTGGTCCAAGAGGACAATCGGCTTAATATTGAGGAAAGTCGTACAAAAAGGTCATCAGCTACGGGTATTATGGATTCAGAATGCACATGGACATCCTGATGAGTCATATTTCCCTAAACTGATTTTTGACTGCTCCCCCAGAGAACTTCCACCTGTTAGCACAGGGACAAATGAATTGCAAGCTGCAAGCAGCAAGAGCCTGTATAGGTGTTGCGTGTCCCTAATTCTTGGTGTTTCTCCATTAAACGGAGTAGTATGCTGGAAGAGACTACTCCCTGCCGGGCTCTCCACTGAACCTGTATGGGAAGCGATGTATTGTAAGCAAATCACCAAAAGAACAGGGGATCTCCAGTGGCGCATTGCCCACTGCATCATCCCATGCAATACATATGTGAGGAATTTTGCCCCAATATCTGCATGCTGCCCCTTTTGCTCTGTAAATGAGGATGTATTTCATTTTTTCATTAGCTGTGAAAGACTTTTTTCATTATTTAACTGGTTGAACTTTGTGTCACACAAATTGAATTTCAGATTTACTTTTCGTTCCTTTATTTTTGGGTTCGAAAAGAAATGTACACAAGACAAAAAGTATGAACTGTTGTGTTTTTTTGTAGCAACAGCAAAACTTGCCACATACTTGTCCAGAAAGGAGAAGCGTAATGGTAAACCGCTTCACCAAGGCAACGTCATGACGCTTTTCACTGTGCTTTTTTCTGCAAAGGTAAAACTTGAATTTAATTTTTCCAAGACCATGTCTGAACTTGATGTGTTTGTGGAAAAATGGTGTTTAGAAAATGTTTGTGAAGTTCGCCAAAACGAGTTGGTATTATCTCTTTCTTAAATAATCAAGTCTTTATATAATTTTGGTAGTATTGCTTTATTTTATGTTTTTGTAAAGATGAAATGATTAATTGTTGTACTCATTGTTTCCTTGCTTTCTTTTTGTCTCCTGTTTTGTTGGGATTTTCGATTTGTAAATTGTACAAATCTTGTACATACACACTTGTACATACACACTTATATATTTTTGTAATAAAAGGGCCTCAAAAGTCAAAAATCTCTCTCTTTCTCTTTCTCTCTCTCTCTCTCTCTCTCTCTCTCTCTCTCTCTCTCTCTCTCTCTCACACATACGATGATCTCACACATACGTCTCACACATCTCACACATACGTGATCACTGATCACATACGATGGAAGGTAGAGCCACAATTCCCACAGTGCTCTCGGGTGCGCATATGTTGCCGTTGCATTTTCTGCACAGATGTGCCGGGGTCTGGGTCTGTATGAGCAAGGCTCCTGGGCTGCTGCAGCATTTGTGCTGCCTGCTGTGTGGCTGTAGAGGGGCATTTTTAAAACAGTTGAGCTTCACAGTCGGCAGCGGACTCAACTTGATGTGCCATTTCCACAGCCTTCGAAAGCGATAAATTGCAGTAAAAGTCTCCTTCGCACTTGATGTTTTTTCGATGAACAAGTCCCGAATCATCTCGTCTTGCAGGGCCCGAATTTACAGGAGATAGATGAGCCTCTCAAGTTCGCAACGCAGGCGCTGGTGTACTGACTCACCCGGCAGTTGTTGATGCTCTCTGAAGAGAAACGGCCGGAGAAGAACACTCTGTGGGGCTGAGAAGTGTGCTCCCAGGAGGGTCACGGTTGTAGCGAATGAGTAAGCAGTGCCTATAGTGTCCCAAATATCTGCTGGCCTTCCGCACCCAGGCAGTGGAGCAGCAAACCTTTTAGTCCAGTCAAATTAGTCAATTTAGAAGCCTAACCCACCACTAATTGGAAAATATTGTTTCTCTGTTCGATTCTCCTCTGATATACCCCAGGAATACCATATCAAAAATAGAGATGAATGGGAGGGGTGGAAGAGGTCTATATATGCTATTTTATATTAATTAGGTCCGAACATCAAAGGAACAAGCTAAACAAGAAGAAATCTTGCATTTGTCTCAAGAATAATCAATTTAATGCTACCCAACTTCATCAATAGTGTTGTTAGAAATGATAGAAAGTCAAATTAGGTACCTACTTGGATTATTACCTGATTATGTAATCATAATTATGCTAATTAAGTGTCGCCATCAATGAAAAACCGTCTTTTTCTATTATAGTCAGTGCATGTTTTAGGTATGCCTATTATGTCCTGTTTGGCATCCCATTGATTTCTCCTCCAAACAGCAGTGCCATCTATACTGAAATCCAAGTAATTAAAAGATTAAAACAAAGGGAGCTTCCTCCATACTGTTTTGATTGGAATCATGATGCTTGATTGTTTCTTCCTTGTCATTCTGATTTGATGAAGAAATTACTCGTAAAAATGAATGTTGATACTTTGTGGCATGTACAGGTGAGTTTTTAGGAACTTAAAAAAATTCACCTTGGTAAAGCCTAATGCATGCCTGCATGTGCTGACATTCCTTCCTATGAGATGCCATTTGGGCATTTATGGCAATAATTGGTGAGGTTTCTGTCAAGTATGCTGATCTTTTACATTCATTACTGGTATTGTGTATCCTCAGCCATCAATTTGGACGTCTGAAATGTATTCAGCAGATGTAGCTCATTGCATTGTGACACCAGAACTTAATTACTTATCATACTTAATCTATGATGCAATATGATGCAATATGGGAATATGTGAAAGACTCGCAGCCAGATTCCTTGCCGTCTACTGAGCTTCACTTTGTGCTTGATGGGGGATCACTCATACAAAGAATTCCTTGGCCGAGAAAGGAGTCAATAGATCACATTTGTCAGTTGTACGTGGACTATGTAGCTCGCAGGTACTCTAAACCAACCATTGTATTTGATGGATATTCGCCAGAACCTTCAACCAAGGATGTCACTCACTTGCGCAGGACAAAGGGTTGCTACGGGCCTCAGGTGCACTTTTCTGTGCAAACTGTTATTTCTTTGAAGAAAAACGAGTTTTTGTCAAACACAGTGAACAAGCAGAGGTTCATAAACATTTTGAGTGAGAAACTGGAGAGAGCAGGTAGTGACATCCAACAGGCAAAGGTAGATGCTGATACGCTGATTGCTCTGACTGCAGTAAAATCTGCAGAGTATGTCGACACTGTTCTCGTCGGAGAGGACTCAGACTTACTTGTGGTTCTTTGCTATCACGCAAAAAATCTTCCAAACACAATCTATTTCAGACCAGAACCAAAGTCAAATTCAAATAGCTGCAGAGTATGGGACCCAAGAAAGACGAGGGATATCCTAAAGGACACTGCATGCGAAAACATTCTATTTGCACCTGCCATTTCAGGTTGCGACACAACTTCTGGACTGTTTGGGGTTGGAAAACCACTTGCGTTGAAAAAGCTGCTTAACAATTCTAAGTTCAGGAAGCACGCAGAAATCTTTTTGGCTGGTCCAGATACCCCGCATAATCAAATTATTGAAGCTGGTGAGGATGCACTTGTGTGCCTCTATAATGGAGGGGAAAATGACAGCCTGGACACACTTAGATGCCAGCGGTTTAAAGAAAAAGTTGTCAGGTGTTCAAAGGCGGTTCAGGCACAGGTTTTGCCTCCAACCTCAGCTGTGGCAAAGTACCACTCCCTACGTGTTTTCTACCAAATCAATGAATGGAAAGGAGAAAGTTCCAGACTAAATGCCACTGACTGGGGATGGAAGGCGAAGGATGGCAAATTCATTCCAGAACAAACAGACCTGCCTCCGGCTCCTGACTACCTACTTGAAGTTATTCACTGTAACTGTAAAACTGGCTGCAACACTCTGAAATGCACTTGTCGGAGGCACGGTCTTGAATGCACATTTGCTTGTGGTGAGTGCAAAGGTACAAGTTGCACTAATTCAATGGACCCACACGTTATTGAGGCTGAAATTGATGACTGAACGACCGCACAGCTAAACAAGTGTTTTGGAGACTTGCATGTAGGTTTGTCTCCTCTATTTGTCTTACCCGGTATGAGCAATTACTTTTTATTGTAATATGTTTCTTGGTAAGGGCCTTATTTGCATAATTTGGATAACTTGCACAATAATAATAACTTCATGAAGTTCTGGCCCGTACCATTGAACACCTTGACCATGAAAACCCAGGTTTTGACACCATTCTTATAATTTTTGGTTCACTATTTCAAAAGAAGGTTTTTCATTAATGGCGACACTTAATTAGCATAATTATGATTACATCATCAGGTAATAATCCAAGTGAGTACCTAATTTGACTTTCTATCATTTATAACAACACTATTGATGAAGTTGGGTAGCATTAAATTGATTATTCTTGAGACAAATGCAAGATTTCTTCTTGTTTAGCTTGTTCCTTTTGATTTTTGGACCTAATTAACATAAATTAGCATATTTAGACCCCTTCCACCCCACCCATTCATCTCTATTTTTGATATGGTATTCCTGGGGTATATCAGAGGAGAATCCAACAGAGAAACAAACTTTTCCAATTAGTGGTGGGTCAAGGCACCATTTGACTGGACTATTATAGATGAGTCGGGAATGCCATTTTTTCCTTTCTTTGTAGTTCTTATGATATTCTTTTATTTTGTGTTATATGGTATGTGGAGATAGATTTCAATAGAGCCTCATATATGAGAAAGAGGTCTCGATTTGATTTCACAACAGCGTGGCAGCTATATAGGATTGAAGGAAAATGTAAAATAATTATATCTCTGAAACAGCTTACCCTATCGATGCGAAAGTTTACAAATGTCATCTAACACGGTTGCTGCAAATACTTTGAAAATGATGACATTGTAGGTCGTGTGGTTTGGCAGCCATTTTGGATAGAAAAACGAACCTTATCTGATCAACATGAACTTCGCAAACATGATGCCCTACCTATGCATATGCAGAGCGTACATTTTGATGTCATATGTCACATGGTTTTGGTAGCCATATTAGCTTGAAAGCTGATATTTCAAAAAAAAAAAAAACCCTTCTCTGAAACCGCTTCACCGATCGATGTGAAACCTGTCATGTCTGGTAAAAATGTGACACTTGAGAACAGCTGAATGGATTTAAATCAAGCTTGTTTATTTTTATGACAGTCAATGAGGGCATGTCTGCCTGTTGTCATGGGCAGGGACTACACGGAGGCATATTGGTGACGCAGTCACATTGCTGTAGTTTGTGTACAGTGTTGAGGTTCTGGGACCGAGCCGGGGAGGACACAGGCCGGGGAGAACACAGGGGGTGAACAAGATGGATACAGCTGCAAACTCTCAATCACAGAGGTGGAAGGAAAAACTGGAGACACTAAAGAGGTGGGCTCGGGAGACATAATAAAGGGAGCGGGAGACAGAAGGGAGAGAAAAAGAGAAGCACATCAACAGTAGAGAACAGGGACATCTTTAAACCTGTGGAAGGGGGAGGGCTTGGGGAAGGGAAACGGTATAAAACAAATGGACACTACAAGGATTTTCATGAAAGAAAAACTGAGTTTGAAAAAGGTGGATTTGGGGTGTATTAACAGGGGTAGAAAAGATCAAGTTTTTGGATGGGGGATGATAAGAGATGGTGGTGAACAGCTGCTTTGAAGACCTGGAGGGAGGAGTGGGATTGAAGAGAGTAAGGGAGTTTGTTCCAGAGGTGGGAGAAAAGAGGAATGAAAGAGTGAAATTGAGCAGAGTCTTGATTTTGCCAGTTTCACCAGAAGAGAGGGTTGCTGGCAGATCTTGTGCGTCCTGAAGGAATATTTGGGAGACAGAGCTGGGGGAGCTCGGCCGGAGAGGAGTCGATAGAAGACAGAAAGACCACCAATCTGCTTGTGGTGAGAGAGTGAAAGGCCCTCAGAATCAGCTTCATCACGGGATAGACCAACGATTCTAAAAGACTTGGTTTCTACAGCGTGAAGCCGAGCTAGGTGTGAGACAGGAGCACCAGCCCAGAGGGGAAAGCAGTACTCCATCAAGCTGTGGATGAAAGCTTTGTATGTGGTGAGGAGCTCAGTAGTACCAAGAAAGGACTTCAGATGACGGAGGATGCCCAGTCAGCGACTGGCTTTGGAGGCCAGCTTGGAACCTAACCCAATTATCTCATTTGCAGGTTGCTGTTTCCTCCCCCATCTCTGTCTCTCTCTCTCTGTCTCTCTCTCTCTCTCTCTCTCTCTCTCTCTCTCTCTCTCTCTCTCTCTCTCTCTCTCTCTGTTCACTCATTCCCTTATTGTATCCAATTGAGATCCCATTGCCAGTTCGTTGGCTTTTTACCCTCCACACCTCACTCTTCCATAAGCCTCAACTTTGAATAAACAAGGTAACAAAAAGGGCTAACCTAAGAAGTGTTTTTTGTTTTGTTTAATATACATGGTCTAAGGCTCGTAACACACTCGCACGCGCACACACACACACACACACACACACACAGACACACACACAGACACACTGATGAGACAAACACTTAACACAGCCCCTGAGCTTGGGGGAAGTGCCAGCACTGCCGTCATTTCCCATGGTACTCTGGGTACCAGCAACGTCATATAGCAATGGCGCCACTTTTCTTACTGAACTCAGCGGGGCATTTCCTCAGGAGGAATTTCCTCCTCCCCATGGATGCCACCCGATAAGGATTATCCAGCTGTATCCTTTTAAATGCTGAATGTCAAGCAAGAAAGCAGCATGTACCATTTTAAAAGTCTTTGGTATTACTCAAACTGGTCTGATCCATTGGGTGTTTTTTAGGAGACACCATCTCCTTACCGGATGGCCATTGTCTCCCAAATGGAGCTCATCCGCCCTTTGTCAGGTGTTGTTTTTCGTCCTGCAGGGTGTCAAAGTTACCCTCATCCCCACTAGCAAAGTCAGTGAGGGGTGTCGGTTTAGTCGTCGACAACCCAAGTGTCAAACCCTGGTGTTGGGCTAGCGGCTAGGGTGCCGGCTTAGGATCCAAGGATCCTGGGTTCAAATCCCGGTCGATTGCTGAATTAACGCCAGGGGGGTTGACTCAGCCTGTTCATCCTTCCGTGGTCGGTTAATTGAGTACCAGTTCACTGGTAATTCCCTGTTTGTCGTTAAAGGCGGCAAAAAGGGTTGGCGTCAGGAAGGGCATCCGGCCGTAAAACATTGCTTCAAAAAGGGGACCGAAAAACAACAACAACCACGGTTCCCGAAAAAGGCCAACCCCTGCTTTGCGGGGAAAAATAGCCTCTAAAAGGTGGTAAAAGGTGGTAACCCAACCATGCGGCAGGTAGCACTGGGTTACATGTTACCAGTGGCAGTCCCAAAAGACTGACCTGATGTCAAAAAAGGTTAACAAAAAAGTGTTAGTTTCATTGCCCACCTTTAACACCAACAAAAATGGGCCAAGTAAGCATGTTCATAAAAAGGGTCAAGTTGGGAGGTCCACAAATTATGACCAAGTTAGGAAGTGTAAAAAACTGATTTGAAAGACCAACCTGACTATATTTTGGAACGTTTTACTGGTGGACTTTGACATTAAAAAACAGAGATCTACACCCATTGGACATATTAACCCAGCTACACACACAGTCTCCTCGTTTTATAACTCTAGTCAATCATTAGTGATGGCAGTGGGTGTCGGGGTGGAGTTTAGGGCAGTTGGGGATGTTTAAAATTGCATTTACTTCAAGGAAAGTAGAGGAGTGGGAATTAGAGGTAGTAAAGAATAGAGGTTGTTTTCAGTAAATGTTTGAAAAACAGCAACATATTGAGACATCCACTTCTTAGCAGCAGTTCAGGAAGCAGCAACAATGAACTGCACTTCACTGGAAACTGTAAGCGATGGAAGTATCTACTTGACCTTTATCTACATTCGAGCCGCTATATCTTTCTTGGCCATTGCTGGAAACTCTCTGTTATTGGGTACTCTGCTTCGCTCCATTGTACAACGTAGCACCAGGAAGTCTTTGACGATAGAGCTGAGGCCCGATGATGGAGGCCCAACACCTTTCACGGTCAACATGTTGATATTTAATGTGGCCCTGGCAGATTTTGTTTTCATGCTCTTGGTGTTCGTTTGGGAGATGTACGTGTTGAACAAGTACAAAGTTTCCACTCCCGTTGGTACTCTACTTCCAGGTGACGGATTCGACATCCACATGGCCTGTGCGGTCATGGTCAGCATGTTGGTGAGCAGTCTTCTCCTACTGGTGCTAAGACCCTGCTCTTTCAGGGTACATGACCTGAAATGGCAAGTGTGTCTTACCGTGCTGAGTGCTTGGGTGATAGCCATTTTTGTCGGCTTTGTCATACAGCTCATAATATACAATACAGACAGGGATAAGAACTTGCATGGCTGTGCGGCCTGGTACCTGATCATCCACGACGTCGCCCTGAGCACACCGGTCGTGAGCTGTATCCTAGCACTCTGTGCAATGGCTCATTGTCAAAATTGCACCACAAATCCAAAACTAAGCCTTGCCTTGGGTCTTGCATCAACGTACACCTGCTGCTGGTTTCCTTACGTCACGTACCATTGGCTGACTGCTCAACATATGAGGGAAAACAGGCACTTTGGTTCCGCCATGCCGGATCTAGCCTTGATGCATGAGGTCACCTGGACGTTGTTTGTCTTCAAAAGTTTTGTGACGCCATTTATCTGTGCTGGCACCAACGGCGGTCTTCGTTGCCTCCACCGCTGTAGAATATGCCTGCTGCGGCCGATTGCACGTGGTGAACCTATCCTGGTCACAGACAGAGAGCAACATGGTTCCAACTGGACATGCATGGATAGTGATGATCAAATGTCAGAAATCGAGTGGGACTCTCAGGGAATGAATGAAGCAGAGTTTGGTTACTGTGGTGCGGGAAGAACAACCAAGTGGGATGGCGAGAAAATCGAGCTCAAAACGAGATGCGAGCTGCTGAAATCGGTGAGCAACATTGATTGATATAGGATTGATCTGTTCAAAGACCAGCTGTGATGCCAAGTCACAAAAGGCCTAAACGACTTCAGATGAAATGACCTTTTCTATTTTTGTTTGGTGTGAAGTAAAGTGTGAATTATGCGGCGGGGTATGTTTCATACTCTTTATTATGTACACAAATATGGTGGACATTTTGACTACCCGTTCATTATCCCCACCCCACTTCCTCCCATATATACTCAGGCGGATGAGAAGGGTGGTCCGGAGGGGTCACTGCCCCAGAGCCCTGGGTCCGTTGAGGGGCCCGAGCTTCTCATGTAATTTTTTTTTAACAGTACGGTACAGCGAAACCTTTCATAAACTCATCCTCACTTCCTCCTGGTTGTATGTTTGAAGAGACATGGCCAGTGAAAGATATCGTTATGCTTTGTTGAAGTCCCATTTTCTTGAAGGGTTGGCCAGGGGAGGTTTGGCTCAGTCTTTCACGAACCGGCTGGCCAGGCGTGACGTTCGACTAAGATTATGGCAGGAAGTTGTAATTTGCCCAGGGTGCCAGCGATGACGTGTCAATTTTTTGTAAAGGAGACAGTTGGGTCTTTAACATCCACCAACTTATGTCGGTGTTGGAACACCCTGCTTAACGTTCATCGGAGGGACGGCATACACATTGCTGAATCACACAGTCTGTAAAACACAGGGATGAGTTGATAGCTGGGTCAAGCTTCAAACACAGGCTAGAAAAGCAAAAGCAGCACCGAAGGCGGCCGCCAATGTACGGACAGTCACAAACTTCAACTTATATAATACATTTGTTAATACAATATTTCATTAATTTACTTTTCGACACTTATACTGTGATGTATCTAAATAGGCTGCTGCTGTGATTTTACTTTGTTGATGAGCTTGTTGCTGTTCTAATTTAGAATCTTCATGACAGAAAGTTATTTTAAAAGTTACAAAAGAGAGAAATGGTGGGGTAGAGGGGGATCTGTGAGGTTGTTCGTCTGTGCTGGCCCCCGGGTATACTCCAAACATGCATCTCCCTTCCACTCCCTTTACTCTTCTCACCCCTCAAACGAATTTCCTTTCTTTCTCCACTCCTTACTTGTATTTTTTTCCCTCTACTGTAATAGACTCCCTTTGCTTCCTTTTGTAAATCCTAACATTCTCATAAAATGACCCGAAGATCACGTGGGGCACACTTGTTGAAAGAAATACATTCTACATTCTGTACAATGCTTTAACCTGCAATAGATTACAAACGAGTGTAAAGTGACAGATAAAATTAATCTCTGGATCAGATATCAAGAAAGTTAGGGCAAATGCCCCTGGCAGTTGGGGCAAGATGCCCCTTGCGTGTTGAGTAGCCCTCTCCCTGCTCTATAAATAAAAACATTATCCATTATAAATTATCTGGAGTGCCGTAAGCAAGAGGAACTTCTAGTGTGGACTTTCAGGATACTGAACACATAACAATGACCAAGGAGGTTGCACATGAGCAAGGGGCGGGGGAGTGCGTTGAAATGTATCATCCTGAAAGGATCTTGCCCCACCTTTCCTGCCAGGGATGTGTTGCCCCACCTTATACTCACTTCAAAGTAACATCATATAGCACCATTGAGTAAATATTCCCATTATGGATTCTCTTTGCTGGTAACTCATGTTTATCAGGCGTGGCAGAATCATGAGCTCAGCCATGCTGATCTGTCTTGAACTGGGTTAAATTCCCAGAGGAAGTTGATCCAACAAACAATTTGTCTTGGGAAGTGCCAGAGACTTGGGACTTTACTGCATTGTGGAGTGTCTTTATTAAATGTACACAATTTATGGCATATTTTACAAGAATAATACGTGATGTGAACTACTCTGTTCGTCAGACACAGAGATGATAAACTGTATTTAATTCAAAAAACAAAACAAAGTAAAACTGCTCTCGATGGAACTGACGCCCACCTCGATTGGCCTTTGGCTTTGTGGTGGGTGAAGTGTCATTAATAAAAAAAACATAGGGGCAATACCCCTGGCGCTCACCTGGTAGAATAAACAGTATACTGCACCGACTAAAGATATTTTAAACCAATTTCAATGCTTGCTAGAAGACAGGGCAGCATGTACAATCATACTAACATAATCATAAGACTTTAAACAAACATTGGTACATCACGGATGATGAAGGTTGTGGTGAAGTTTCATCAAAATTGTGTGTGTAGGTTCTGAGAAAAAAGCAAATACCTATTTTGGGGGAACCCCTCCCCCAACCCCCCTCACCCCCCCCCCCCCAATAGACCACTTTAGACCCCGATTTTTTTTATATGCCAGAAACAAACTTTTGTACAACGGGTGGTGAAGGTTGTGGTGAAGTTTCATCTCAATCCTGTGTGTAGTTTCTAAGAAGAAAGCAAATATCTATTTTGGGGGGGTCAAACCTGGACCCACTTTTACCCCCTATAAATCCCCGAAGGGGCAAAAAATTTTCATGCCGTGCACAAACATTGGTACATCACGGGTGATGAAGGTTGTGGTGAAGTTTCATTGAAATATTGTGTGTAGTTTCAGAGAAAAAAGCAAATTCCTATTTTGGAGGGTCAAACCTGGATACACTTTAACCCCAGGTTGACCCCCTTTAACCCCGATCTTGATAATGCCATGAACAAACTTTAGTCATAACACAACAAATATCATTTGTGCCAAATTTGGTCCCAATCCCATCAGAGGTTTTGGAGAAGAAGTTTCAGGTGTTTACAGACTGACGACGTGCCAGCCATCGCATTCCAGGTGAGCGAATAAAACAAGCTCGATAGTCTAACAATGGCTAAGCCAGACTTGTTTGATACTTCAGATGAAAAGGATAGTATGACCTGGTGGGGATAACAGTAAGCAAATAATGTAGGTATTAAATTATTTTGACTTCAGACATGGACAGCCGGTTCGTGAATGACTTGGGGAAAAAACGGCGAATGGCAAACGATGAACCCATAAATTCCACATTCCTGTGCCACCTTCAGTCGAACGTCAGGCATTGACAGCAGGTTCGCGAAGGACTTGGGAAAAAAACGTACCCAGTCTGAATGTTGCGATATCCAGTCAATGGCGAAACTGCAAATGGGGAAATCGGCGAATGTCACAGATGGAAACCCTTACTTCATTTCCTAATTCTGCTTTAAACTCAATATCTCTATATTTTCATTCAAAACAGCATCATTCATCATTCCAATCACAAATTAATACTGCAGTACTAATACTACAGTTGTTCACATTTCAAAATCATAATTTTATTGAGGAATTTCTGAAACCTCCTACCTACCTTACGATACCCGCTGGGACCCCAAAACATTTAACAGAAGGTTATTATATTTCCTTTTCATAAAATATGCAACTGTTACCTTTTGGAATTAACCATTAAAACCTATTATAATTACACTTTAGAATTACCTTTTAGCATTAACCTTTAGGACCATTAAATCATTAAATCCATTAACCATTAAATCTGTAATTCAATCGGGAATGCAATGAACCTTGCATTCCCGATTTGCATTCAGGAACATAACAATTATGGTTAACCATTGTGTAATTGCCACTCTTTTATCTAAATACTGAAAATTACGTTTTAAAGACGATTTGAATTACAGATTTAATGCCAGCAACGGCAGGTTAAAAGTGCCCGGTGAGCAGAACCAAATCAGTGTAAACACACAGCGCATGGCAAAAAGTCTCTTTTTTTTTTGGGGATACACAGTCAAGGCTCGTGGAAGAGGTAGTACTCGTACACTTATCAGATCAGGAGACAACAGGACAACGGGAACAGTTATTTTAAGAGAGAGGGGAAACAAAAACAGCAGAGTCGAAGTCCAATATGGAAGGAGACTTGGCCAAACAATGGGTGTAGGGAGGAATTGGGGGCAGGAGAGGATGCAATGCATGGGGTGCACAAGATGGATACAGAGGGAAATTCTCAGGAGGGAAAACTGGACATTTGGAAAGAGGAGGGATTTGTTTGTAGTTTGAGGGTGGAAAGGAGGAGGAGGGGTTATGAGGGTAGAAAAGATCATGGATTTGTATGGGGGATGATCTGAAATGACAGTGACCAGCTGTCTTGAAGACCTGGAGGGAAGAATGAAATTAAAGAGAATGTGGAAGTTGGTTCAACAAATGGGGATAAAGAGGAAAAAATAAGTGGATGTGAGCAGTGATTCTGGGTTTGAAAGACAGGAAAGTGCAGAAGGGAAGAAGCAGACATTTGCCAGGTATAGACAGACACGAGTAGGCGCTGACAAAGAGGGGAGTAGAGAGAGGCGAAGGAATGCAAGTGAGTAAAAATCGTGCAGTTTGAAAAGTTTGACAACCTTTGAGGGCGTTGCTGGATAAATGTGCTCGCCATGGTACATCTGGGGATAGGTGGGTGTGACTGAAAGGGCTTGAGTTAGGGGAGCAATACAGGGTGATAGAAGACTAAAGACCACTAAACAGTCTATGATATGAAAGCTGTCGTCTCTAGTGATGCTTCAAAGAACAAAGCATGATTCAATGTGACTTAATATCAAGGTGACTTAATATTTTTTGTTTGTTTGTTAAATTATACATACCTCAGTTGGAAATGTGCTACACTCTGAGTTGTTTCTCCCTGGATTATATTACTCAGTGCAATCAGTTAATATGAAAACTACCATTATAAATTTGATGCGTCTGGGGCAGTGCATCATGGAGAAAACAGCACTTAAATAGTAGTCACTGCCCGGCTTAAATTAGTAGTATTAGTAGTGGCTAAGTTAGTAGTGGTCTTGTGTTTTACAAGTGAATTATCAAAGGAAGTACTGCAAACACGGCTGGGAGGCAATCACACTTCCCTCTGCAAATCCCTTAAATAATGCGGTGGTGAACTTTTTGGCCTGGGAAAAGGTTTCGTGGTTTAATAACATACAGGTAGTGGACAAAAAATGGAAGCACCTGGGTAAATGAGGGTACACCAAGCAACGGCTTCCAGAAAACTGTGGCCAATGCGTTAATTTAGCAAATGACATCCGAGCATGCTTAGGGTCATATATAAAAATGCTGCAAAGGCCTGGTTGCCTATAATTATGACTATCATGGCTGCAAGAGGAGACCCCCCAACTGCCCCATCCACAAAGCATGTGTAGGTAGTACTAGTACACATCAGATCAGGAGACAACAGAACAACGGGAACAGTTATTTTAAGAGAGAGGGGAAACACCAACAGCAGAGTTGAAGTCCAATATAGAAGGAGACTTGGCCAAACAATGGGTGTAGGGAGGAATTGGGGGCAGGAGAGGATGCAATTCATGGGGTGCACAAGATGGATACAGAAGGCCCAATGGTTAGATGAGCATGACACAAATGTTATCCATATGGCATGATTGGCATGGCCTTCTCGGTTACTAGATCTAAACCCAATTGAGCATTTATGGGATATTCTGCAACGACGCCCGAGAAAGCGTTTTCCACCTCCGTCAAAAACAGGTGTTAGTTGATTGACTTTCTCGTGGAAGAATGGCAGTATCCCTCCTGCAGAACTCCAGACGCCGGTGGACTCTATGCCACGCCGCATACAGGCCTTACTGGCCGCACGTGGTGGCCCAACACCCTTTTAAGTGGCTTTACACTGGTGTTTCTATTTTTTGTCCACTACCTGTTTAACGAGCAGTATCTCGTCAGTATTATTCTACCACCAGCTAATCGTTCGGTCCTGTATCACTTACAGTTAAGCTAATATTTCCTGTTGTTTCAACTACCTAGGAGACTGCATGCTGAGAGGAATTGATGCTGATCAATTTCAAATCAACATCTTCAAGTGGTTCAGCACTGCTGTGTCTACCTGAGTAGGGCAAGGATTGTGACTGCTTCCCCTTCAGACATCTCCATGGCTCTATTCAGAGAAACCAGCTATTCACTGCACCTTTTCCAAATCATCGATGGATCTCTAACTCCCCATGTCCATCTTATTGCTTGCGCAGCTGGTAGATATTCCTCTTCAGTGGTCCTGTAGACATGCGATGCTCCACAGGCTTGGAATGCTGTCAGGTTTCTGAGTGACTCTGCTGACCAGGGTCTTAACAGACTTTTAAAATGCATTAATTTGGACTCCGCGCAAAATTTTAAAATTTCAGAACCTTAACTCCCATGACCCTCATTCACAGGTAGAAGCCTCTTCTAGTACGGCGGATAAGCTCTCATATTATAACAATTGTGCATTTTATGAGAAAAGCATGAAATTTCTAACATAGTTAGTGCATACCATAAGGTTTATTTTCAGATGTGGAGGGGTCAGATTTGACCTCTGAGGACCGTGAGAGGTCAAATCCAAAATGGCCGCCAGTCCACCGGGTCTAATGTTCAAACGCGCTTAATTCTGGAACCAAATAGTGTAGAAAAACATTATAGGTGTCATTTCCAACTAAATTGGGGATGCCCATTCAGTTGGTGATACTTTTGAGATCGCCAGAACTCAAGGACATGCATTTAGGTCAAGGTCAAGGTCAAATTATGTTAAATATCTATTTTTATGATAGTGCAGTTGGAACTGCTATTGGAAAAAGTTCATTTGAACTTTTAAAACTTTATTTTTTCAGGTACAGGGAAAGGTACAGAACACCCAAAGCCCAGAAATGATGAAAAAAGTGTTTACACTGCAAGGAATGATGCAATAACCTCTGAAAAAATAACTGTAGTTAACCAAGTATGTCCACAAAAGCTTACATTAAATCAAGTGCAATGATGAAAATTGGTAATGATCAAAATCTAACAGTCTCCAGAACAGAAGCACAGTGCAGTGCACTTGAATGCAGCTTTGGCACACTTGCAGCGTCCAGTGCACCCTTTCTTGCAGCCACAGTGGATCAATTCATGGCACGACTTTGATGCTTCAGGGAGAGTGGTCCAAAGAGGCTGCCACCCAGTTGTCTCCTTTGTCCAGCCCCAGTCAGATGGGTCTGGCATCTCTGGATCCATGACCAATGCCTGGTTCCAACAGTTGGCCTGGTAGCAAGTGCACTTGATGTGCTGCTTGAGTGCTGCCTGGGTTGGAGGAATGTTCTCTAGAGTTCTACACTTCTGTGTGAAGAGCTGTTTCCTGGCATCATTCACTTCCGTGCTCTCACTGGTTCGGTCGTACATCAGCACCACAAATCGCTCTAGCAGTAACATTGAGCCTTCATTGACCTCACTAGGCATGCCTAGGAGTTCATTGAAAGCATCATTCACCTCTGGGAAAGACTTCCAAGTTTCCCAGGCAGTCTTCTTTCCTCTGTCAGCGAATGCAGATACAGTGTCACACCCGGTGAAAGCGTGAAAGACTGGGAGTCAGACACTGTGCTGGATTCAATGTGGCAACCATTTCGTAACAGCTATGTACCGAAAGCTTGACCCGACACCAAAGGCAACCCACAGCTCATCGGGAGCTGTCTTGCTGAATGAAGCCACAGCCAGTACCACGACATCAGTATCAACGGTACGTATGGTCACCTTCTTACACGCCTTTTGCACAGCATCTGTCACATGCAGAAGTAGACGAGTGTCCGCCTTCTCTTGCGAACATGGGGCAAGGTGGGCCAAGTATGACTCAGCAGGAGAGCTGGTTCCAAAATTAAGCGCGTTTGAACATTAGACTCGGTGGACTGGTGGCCATTTTGGATTTGACCTCTCACGGTCCTCAGAGGTCAAATCTGACTTCCCTCCACATCTGAAAATAAACCTTATGGTATGCACTATGTTAAAATTTCATGCTTTTCTCATAAAATGCACAATTATTGTTGTTATTCGCTGTACTATTCACACCTGTAGCCATATCAGTTACGGATGGTGCTGTGGAAGAAACTCACTTTTGCAAAATGGCACAAACAGTTTCCATAGTTATTCCCCTCCAAGGTTTCTGTACTTGTGTATCTATGTGGTGTATGTATTATGATTTTGCATCAAATTTAGCAACATGCAACAGCTAAATGTTTATATTATATATTCCTGAATTGCAAATGTTATTTCAATCAAACCATGCACACTGAATGATGCCTTGCTGTGTAGAACTTTGCATCACAATTCAAGCTTGCAGCGTTGAGCTTTGTGCTGTACTTGTTAGAGCTGTAAATGGATTGTCATCTGATTGCCTTTTTGTGCAAATGGAATTGCATTTCTCTTGAGAGATCTGCTGGAGCAGTTTAATTCAAGAGGGTGATGGACGATTGACCTCTATTGTATGATTGACAGCCAATATCTTCTGCTTGGAGCATTTGTACCAATTATTTTTAAAAGCCCACCATAGTTCAGTGAAGGACATACACAGGCAACTACAATGTCACATGTTTACTCCACTTGGAGCTCTCACAGCAATGGGATAGTTTATTGAAAGTAAATGGCCAGACTGGTGCTATTGAACCCAAATTGAATTCACTATTGCTTTGAAAGTCTATGATTGGATTTGAAAAAACAAGACCGATAGTCTAACAACAGCATAGCAGGGCTTGGACCTGCTTGAGTGGAGGATCTGCTCTCCACCTGTCATGTGACGAGATCCTCAGCTCTGATTGGTGGACGTTTGTGAGGGACATACATATACACCAGATTAATATAAAACACTGTTCCAGACGGCACTGGCCAATGGGCTACGCCGTAAAAAAAATATGCCTGCCGAACCACGTGACCGATGACGTCATCAATTTATTTTTCTTGACCAATTTATCTCTCGATCACGCTCAAGAAATTTCATACTGATCTGATCAAGCGTTCCACTTGTCAATTTATGACGTCATAATGAAGGCACCTATGACATCATCATTAACATATTTTATTCCCCATGAGGGGTACTTTACAATGCGCCACCTTTCATTTTTTTCTCCCTGGAGCGGTTTCGGAGATATAGAGTTGCAAAGTTTTTGGTTTTTCCAGGATGGCGCCCATACCACATGACCTATGACGTCATAATTATCATTAAAAATTATACAGGAGAAGGCACTGCTGTGGTGAAAACGTTGTGTCAATCGCACCAACGGTTGCAGAGAAAACTAATTTTTTTTTAACTTTCAAGGGAATAACCCCCGAAAATGCTGGCAGAAGGACAAACAGGATGGACAGACGCTGTCCCAGACGGCACTGCCCTACGGACTATGCTGTAAAAACAATTTGCTTCCTTTGAGACATTAAGTCCGAGGCCACATCAATGATTTATTCCAAGTTGATGCAATATTGTAAGTCTTATCATCGAGAATAGTTTGGTATAGATGGCCAGTTGTGTAAAATTGCATCTGTCGGACCGATTTAACATGTTTGATCTTGATTGGTCATAGTTGGTGTTCGTCCATTGGTGCAGACACCCTCGCAATGTGACTCGACAAACGTGTTCCACCTGAGCCAGAGAGCAGCAATGCCTTCTCCCCAAAGCAAATGGCAAACTTTTGTACTGAAGAATGTGTGGATGAGCCGATTCAGCTGTGGCAGGAAAACCTGCTTTGTATGACATCACAACCAAAGCTTATGCAAACCGTATTTCTAAAATTGAGACTTTCCTGCCACAGAAGGCACTTTCAGATCTGCAGCTTCCTCTTGTTACTCTGACGTCGTCACTACTGCCTGATTAGAAAAACCACCAAAATTGTGAGGCACTTCTTCCAGCAAGATTTCATCAGTGTCATTTCATTCTTCCCTCACAACTATACCTTTGACAAGTGTGAGAGGGACCAAATATTGCTCGTCTTCCGGGTTGTCGCAGCGGAACCCACCTTAACCAGTATTTTGTTGTTGCCTGGTGTGGCCCACGGCAACTTTCCGCGATTTCCTATGACCGCCCGTTCTGTCATATTGGAAGAAATTGGTTGGTGTGGCCTAGGCCTAACTGTGGGTTGACCTGGGAATTTCAGCTGTTGTCACAATGCAACACCAAGTGATGAAGTTCTCGGTTAGAGGGGGCGGCACAGAGACGACCAATGATGACATGGAAGGCGGAGCTAGCAGGTAGCAATTTGAAGTGAAACAAAGTCAAAATTTCAACAACCTACAAATTATTACATCCGATTGTTATGGATTTTTGTTTTTTAACTTTACATCCTTGACAATAAGCAGTAAATGCAACTTCAGTGAAAATTCCGATATTTTCCCTGGAGGCCGACTCGTTCTGACTAGAGGTGCCATACAATTTTTTCTTTTTTTGTATACATAATCGAGGCTCGTGAAAGACCTAACATTTATCACACAAACAAATCAAACAGACAAACAAACAAAATATATAAAAAGGGGAGCGGTAGACAAGATGGGGAGAGAAGGGGAAGCACATAAACACAACATTTGAGAGCAGGGACATCGGGAATGTGTGGGATGGAGAGGGCTTGGGGGGAGGCGGCGTGGGAAGGGGGGGAGGTGGGAGAAGTATAAACACAAGGACACCAAGGACTTCCAGGAAAGAAGTTGGTATTTCAAAAAAGTGGATTTGGGGTGAAATTAGCGGGGGTAGAAAATATCAAGGTTTTGGATGGGGGAAGATAAGAGATGGTGGCGAACAGCTGTTTTAAAGACCTGGAGGGAGGAGTGGGATTGAAGGGAGTGGGGGAGTTTGTTCCAGAGGCGGGAGAAAAGAGGAATGAAGGAGTGAAGGTGAGCAGAGAGTCTTGATTTTGGTCGTAATTTGGTCTTATGGGGGGGGGGGGGGGGTTATGTGGGGTGGGAGTTATGGGGGGGGGGTGGGAGAGGTAAAAAAAAAAAAACACATGGACACTGCTAGGACTTCCAGGAAAGAATAAATAACACGATTGGTTGCTCATTCTCTCATTAATTTTTCAAGAATCAGTTTTAATCCTGTTTGAAGGCATATGAACTTTGATAACTTTATTGTATGTAAACACTTAAAGAACATTATACACTTCCAGCATTTCATTGAAAAATCAATTTTTTTCTACTGTGAAGGGCAAAACTTCCTTGCCTTGAAAGCTTTTGACCACAATGTTAACATGCAGTATAAGAAATGATACAGAATGAATCACCCATAAGGCACCACTATGATTTCACTACCATGATTTCTGGAAAAAAAACATCCAAACACTACAAAAAATATTTACAAGCTTTCTTGAAAGCATCACACTCGCCTCTGACCTGTGCAGCCTGGTTTTAAATCTCGGCCTACGTATAAGCTGCCATCCTGGTGTTTTGCCGGCAGGGCGAGGTATTCATGTGTGTGAGGTCCCTCAAAAAGAAAACAACCTTTAGAGGCCATTTTTCCCCGCAAAGCGGGGGTTGGCCTTTTTCGGGCACCGTGGTTGTTGTTGTTTTTTTTCGGTCCCCTTTTTGAAGCAATGTTTTACGGCCGGATGCCCTTCGTGCCGCCAACCCTGTTTGTCGCCTTTGACGACAAACAGGGAATTACCAGTGAACTGGTACTCAATTTGCCGACCTCGGAAGGATGACAGGCTGAGTCAACCCCCCTGGCGTTAATTCAGCGATCGACCGGGATTCGAACCCAGGATCCTAGGATCCTAAGCTGGCACCCTAGCCGCTAAGCCAACGCCAGGCTTAAACATTAAACATTAAACTGGGTGTCCCCTCCACCTGCATTAGTTGATGGACATTAAAGATCCCACGGAGTCTTTCGTGAAGAGAAGGCGAGCCATTGCTGACACCTTAGCCAAATTCCTGCTCACACCTACTTAGTCGAACGTCAGGTACTGTCAACTGGTTCATGAAAGACATGGACCAAACTTTCCCCAGCTGACCCCGTGAGAAGGTGGGAATACTCGTGGCCAGGAAAGAACAAGTTTAAAGCATACATTTGTACCTTTCCCACACCAAAATAAAAGAAGTTATGAGGTGGATGTTTGGTGGGAGAATGGGATGAACGAAGTTTGAATATCATGAGCCATAAGCCCACGGTTACGAAGAGCTCCCTGAGTCAGAGAATATGAAGCCACCCCGACACGCACCCTCAGGTCCAGGGTCTCAGCACGGAGACGAGCCAATGCACGTTTCACACGAACAAGGGGAGCTGAGACAAACACGGGCGACCAAATATGGAAGTGAATTACGACGAAAAAATTGAGTTCCAACAAGTTTAACAATGCGCGAATGATATATGAAGTAAATAGATTCTAGTTAATGTGCAGTTAAATAAGAAAATAGGATTTCCCCATACCTCCGTCTGTCAAGCTGTTTCCATGTTCCTCCACATCCTGCTTCACCCTGTCCAACTCGTCACTAATCTGCGAGTGAGAGGTTGGTGGAACAGTTCATTGGAGGTTAAATATAAAAGAATGGAAAACAACGCTCATATTCTTATCCCCGGTTATGCAATTATCCACATGTACAAAACTGGAATAACACTGAAAATCTTCCTTAAACTCCCATGCAAATTGTGGGTTTTTGTTTTCCTTCTGGGTGTGGTAGTTTCAATTTTCCAGAGTTCTCCGACAATAAAAGCTTTTGCATTTCACTACTTGGCGATACAAACATATACCGCTATTATTATGTTTAGTGTGTATAAGGCATGAGAAGGCGGTGGGGGTTATGGGGGGTGGGGGGTGGGAGAGGTAAAAAAAACAAAACACATGGACACTACTAGGACTTCCATGAAAGAAGTCGGTATTTAAAAAAAAGTGGATCTGGGGTGAATTAACGGGGGTAGAAAAGATCAAGGTTTTGGATGGGGGAGGATAAGAGATGGTGGTGAACAGCTGTTTTAAAGACCTGGAGGGAGGAGTGGGATTGAAGAGAGTGAGGGAGTTTCTTCCAGAGGCGGGAGAAAAGAGGAATAAAAGAGTGAAGGTAAGCAGACTCTTGATTTTGGCAGTTTAACCATAAGAGGGTTGCAGGCAGATCTTGTGCGACCTGTAGGAATATTTGGGGGACAGAGCACAGACAGAGCTGGGGGAGCAAGGTTGGAGAGGAGTCGGTAGAAGACAAAAAGACCACCAACCTGCCTGCGGTGAGCGAGTGAAAGGCCCTCGGAGTTACCTTCATCGCAGGAGATTCCAATGATTCTGAAAGCTTTGGTTTCGACCGCTTGAAGCCGAGATAGGTGTGAGGTAGGAGCACCAGCCCAGAGGAGAGAACAGGATTCCATTGAGCTGCGGATGAAAGCCTTGTATGTGGTGAGGAGCTCAGGTGTGCCAACGAAGGACTTCGCACGACGGAGGATGCCCAGTTGGTGACTGGCTTTGGAGGCCAGCTTGGAAATGTGGTTTTCCCAGGAAAGATCATGGCAGACAGTGAGACCTAAAAGCTTTAGTGACAAAACTTCTTGGAGAGGATTGTTGAGAAAGTAGATGGGAGGGTTGTCCATTCGATCTTTTCGGAGAGACATAGTAAGGGTGTGAGATTTGTCCGGATTGAAAGACATGTTCCACTTGTTTGACCAGTCTGTGATTTTGTGCAGGTCTGCAGAGAGTGAGAAGGCTGTAGACTGTTGATCTGAGGGATGAGGTATGGAGCGGCAGAGAGTGGAGTCATCAGCAAAGAGATAGAGAGGATTTTCCAGAGATGCACAGAAAAAGCACAGGCCCAGAACACTGCCTTGGGGAACTCCAGCCTGAACATAAAGGGGAGATGAGAGAAAACCATTCAGGGCCACACGTTGACTATGACCAGAGATTTCCATTGATACCATATGCGGAGAATTTGATGAGCAGAGTGGGGTGCCAGACCGTATCGAAGGCACATGATATGTCAAGGAAGACAGCTCTGATTTCCTGTTTGGCATTGATGACCTCCATCCATTGTTGAGACAGCAGAAGCAGCATGTCCAGAGTAGAATGACCTGGTCTGAATCCAAATTGATGAACCGAGATCAAGCCATTGGAGAAGAGGAAGGATTCGATGTCAGAAGAGATGATAGATTCCATGACCTTGCTGATTATTGGGAGCAGGCTGATTGGTCTGTAGTTGGAAGGATCTGTTTTTGCACCTTTTTCTGTAAAGCGGTAATGTTGGCTGATTTCCAAGCAGATGGCAGATTACCTTGAGCAAAAGAGATGGTGAAGAGAACAGAGAGAGGGTGAGATAGAGCAGCAGAGAAGGATTTTAGGACCTGTGGGCTGATGCCGTCTGGTCCAGTTGCAGAATCAGTCGAGGATTCACAGAAACTTCTCCACCTTGTCAGCAGAGGACAGAGTCCAGGAGTAGCTGGGTACGACTGGGTATGGTGGGTACAGAGAGAGATGGGTTTCGGACACAAGATTTTGAGGCAAACACAGAGTTGAGGCAATTGGCTTTTTCACTGCGGTGTCAGCTGTGTATCCATTTGAGGTAAGGGAAGGGATGGAAGGTGAACAAACACCAGAAGCAGATTTGACCAGACGCCACCAGGATTTGGAGGAGGGAGACAGGCCTGACAGTTCAGTCTTGATTAAAAAAACAATTAAAAAACCACCTTTAGAGGCCATTTTTCCCCGCAAAGCGGGGGTTGGCCTTTTTCGGGCACCGTGGTTGTTGTTGTTTTTGTTGGTCCCCTTTTTGAAGCAATGTTTTACGGCCGGATGCCCTTCCTGCCGCCAACCCTTTTTGTCGCCTTTTACGACAAACAGGGAATTACCAATGAACTGGTACTCAATTAGCCGACCTCGGAAGGTATGACAGGCTGAGTCAACCCCCCTGGCGTTAATTCAGCGATCGACCGGGATTCAAACCCAGGATACTAGGATCCTAAGCTGACACCCTAGCCGCTAGCCCAACACCAGGCTTGTATAGGAGAGTCTTGATAGGAGAGAGATATTGTTTCCTGGCTCTCCTAAGCTAACCCCCGCTCTAGCAGGGAAAATGGCCTTAAAATGCATGTTGTTGTGTGTTGTTGTGCTCTCCTAAGGGTAGACACACACTTGTTCCAAGGTTTGTGAAAGGAACTGAGATTACTTTCAGTTGGATTAGCCTTCCATGAGATGAAGGCAAGTTGCTTCATGGCAACTGCCTCACCTTAAGCTTCATTGTACCATGGATGGGAGGAAGGGTAAGACAACTGAAGACGATATGGGATAAATCTGTACAGGATAGAGAGCAGTTTACTTTGGAAGAATTCCAAGGAAGAGTTTATGTCAGAGGCAGTAGAGATGGGAGACCAGCCAGATTATTGATGGCTGCATGAAGACCATGCCAATCAGCCTGAGTGAAATGCCAGACTCGTCAGCGCTGAGGAGGCTCTCTGATAATGGCCAGAGAGATGTCCACTTTAACAAGGAAATGAACAGAAGAACCAATTGTAGCAGAAGAAGAGCATCAGATATTTGCAGGGAAGTTCGTTATAACCAAGTCTTGAAGAGAAGATGCTCTGTCGACTGAGATCCGGGATGGGAAATTGACAGATTGTGTCAGTCCCAGTTGGTCGCAGAAGTCCTTTGCTGAGGTGCCATGACTGGTGAGAGAGGTACCCACACCCAGCCAGCTGGCATGATGACAGTTCAAGTCGCCACATATGAAGAAGAGAGAGTTGGGATGAGTGTATAGAAGTTGGTCCCTGTTGTCAGACAGGTAGATGTAAATTGAGTCATCACTGTTTGGAGGACGGTACAGAAAACATATGAACAAAAGGTGGGAGCGGAGAGGAAGCCGTAGTCAGAGGTACTCCTGGGGGTGGGGTGGAGAGAGGGCAGTGCAAGAAGAGTGAGGAAGAGAGGTTTTGATAAACATAGCAACCCCAGCACCAGGACGAGGCTCAGGTCTATCATACCGGAGGAGGGAGTAACCAGGAAGAGATATTAAGGAATCAGAGACATCTTAAAGGAGGAAAGTTTATGTTAAGCAGATTACATCTGGTTTGTCAGAAGCAACATGTATGGAGATTTCAATCAGGTTTGAGTGAAGGCCCCGGATGTTTGAGGTCCATACCATTAAAGAAGAGGGAGGGGGAGCATCGGGTACAGGACAGGGGAGGGGAGTGGTAGGGGTAAGATGAGGGGTGAGAGGGGGAGGTAGGGAGAGCTGTTGATAGTGTGTCGGAGATTGCAGAAGAGTTAGGAGAAAGGGAAGAATGAGGAGGACAAAAGGTTTGATGGTGATGGGATGAGGCACAGTGTGGGGTTGTTTGAGGGGGGGGGGGGGGCAGAGCAAAGTCTAAGGTTGGAGGAGGTGGAAGTATATGATGGAAGAGAGAGAGGATGTGGGGAAGTGGCAGCTTTGAGGAGGAGGGGGGAGGGGGAAGAATTGGCGAAAAATAGTAAGGGGGGGAGATTAGAAGGGGAGGGGTGGCGGGGAGTTTTGAAGGGGAGGGGGGAGGAGGGAGTTTTGAAGAGGAGGGGTGAGGGGGAAGTTTTGAAGGGGAGCGGTGAGGGGGAGTTTTGAAGGGGAGGGATGAGGGGGGAGAATGGAAAGGGAGGGGTGATGGGGGAGTTTAGAAAGTGGATGATTAATGAAAAACGAACATATATTACAAACTGGGTTTATTGTGATTTTCAAGTTAGAGATCCGTTTGAAAACGATAGAGGAGGGGTGGAATGAATGTGAGTTTAGAGAATGTAGAAAGGAAAGTTTGTAAGAGATTGAATTTTTTTTTGAAATGGAATGATTACATGAGGAAATTGAAAAAAGCCTTTTAAATAGGAAGAAAAACAGCGTGTTGTAATAAACCCCTGAATAAAACACTGCAGGGGAAAGTTTCAACATATTGTTATGAATTTTGAGGTGGTGATATTTATAGATTTCGGCAGATCTGCATAGGTAGGTGCTCCGATGATCGTGGGTAGCAAGAACCACTTCGATGTACAGAAAGTCAGGGACCTGTGAAGTCCGGATGTCAGCTAAGTTGGATATTTGTCCCTGCCACGAGGGGGCGGGCATGTTATTTAGTTCAGGGATTATGTTAATTCCCTTGTACGTCGTTCCCTCTGTGATCATTCCTTTGTCCCGTCTGGCAACGCACATAGACACTAGTTAGGAATCCATCCCCATTAGCACACACACTAATTAAATCCCCCCTAATAATAAAACTCACCGGAAGCCAGTTCGGGGCACTGACGATAGAACTGCAGCCAGCTACATCACAAACTTGCAAAGCAACACTCATTGCTCAGGCAGGCTGAGGCCACACCCATCTTGCGAAGGATTGGTTGCAGGGCTGATGGAGAGATCACACCATTGGACAAGACACCACCAATAGGGAGACGAGGCAGGATGAAGCTTGCGATTGGTCAAGGTGGGGGCAAGAAGCTGGCCACTAATTGGTGGAAGGAAGCAACGAACTGATTGGCCACCGACCAATGGCATGACAGAGAGGTGACGCGGCCATTGCTGGGGAATTGAGCCTGTGATGTTGGCCAGCAAGGATTGGCAGAGAGAGAGAGAGAGAGAGAGAGAGAGAGATGATGTCAAGAGGGTTGATAAAAAGTGAGGAGAGACCGACATTTTCTCTCTTGCGCTTGGCCCTTCTGCCCTCTGGTTCTGGATTATTTTGTGCCCGGACGTCCTTCTCCTCGCCGTAGACTCTTTTCCCCGTTTCTTCTGCTGCCCCTCACGCCTTCCTAGACCGTTGACTCTCTCCTTTGGTTCCGGACATCGCGAGCGATCGCGCGGGGGCGCAAGGCTTGCAGCTCTGCAGCGTACATTGGCCTAGCAGCAGGGGCGCGTCGAGGCCTGGTTCGCGCCAACGACCGGACAGCCTTGTTCCCGCCAACCGGAGCCATGTTCGGACGACGTGCTCGAGCCTGACGATCCCTGACACACCTCAGCCAGATGGGATAAGTCCCCACGATAAAACACAACGCTTCTTTTCATCTATTTTCCCTTCGGCGGTGCGATATGTGAGGTGTGTGGGATCCCAACTTAGGTTTTAGGTTTTATCGTCACGTTTTCTTGTCCCGGCATCCGTTGTAAATAAACCCTTTTATTATTTTCCCTGTTATTCTAAATTCGGTTTTCGTGTGAGTTTATTTCCACAGGATTGAAGGCTGCCGCTCAGATCGTGACAGGTAAAAGCTGCGGGCCTCTTCTTCCTCTCCCTTCCTCCCGCGCATATATAGTGAAATCCGCTATTGAATAACGCCTTCATCAACGCTCGTTTCCATCCGTGATTTCCCGTTCTTCACCGAGGGGAATCACATGACAATATTTAAACAAAACCGTGAAAAACAATCTGGGAAAAGTCCCTGAAGTGAGGGCATGGATCAGAGAAATGAAAAAGGGTTAAATGAGATGGAGGAAACTAGAATTGGAAAGGCTAGTTTCGGCTGGAGATGGAAGCAAGACGTGGAAGAAAAGGAGATAAAGGGGGCGGGGCGAGACAACAGCACACGTGGGGGGCTGCGAGGAGAGAAGGAAATAAGAATTTTATTTTTTTGTATTTAAAACGTTAGACAAAGGGTAGATGTTCAGGGAAGTTAGGGGGAGAAGAGAAAATCTAAGAAATAAGGAGTACAGCGAAGGAAAGAACTTAAATTCACAAAACACTGATGGGGGGGGGGGGGGGGGGAGGGACGCCTCAAGTTACCAGGTCGCGCACGCGGTGTGAACAGAAAATGATTAATTATACACAAGTATAATTAATTAATTATACCCAATCAACACTAACCAGAAACACACAGTAAGACACGCAATAAAATAACGAGTGGAAATTTGACACAGACACGAATGGGAAAATACTTAAACCTTTGATGCCGTGCAGAGGTCGAAGTCGCTTCCTTACTCGAGGGACCGGAAGCGGAAGTGATGAAAATTACAAGGGCATTTGTAGAGACTGCACCAATCAACACAGTATATGGGATTTTAACCCGAGATCTCAGCATGAACTACAGTGCATTCAGAAAGTATTCAGACCCCTTCGCTTTTTTCGCATTTTGTTATGTTGCAGCCTTATGCTGAAATCGTTTAAATTCATTTTTTCCCTCATCAATCTACACTCAATGAGGAGAGGCTTCCGTCTGGCCACTCTGCCCTAAAGCCAAGATCGGTGAAGTGTTGCAGTGTTGGTTGTCCTTCTAGAAGTTTCTCCCATCTCCACACAGGATCTCTGTAGCTAAGCCAGAGTGATCGTCGGGTTCTTGGTCACCTATCTTACCAAGGCCCTTCTCCCCCGCATGCTCAGTTTGGCCGGGCGGCCAGCTCTAGGAAGAGTCCTGGTTGTTCCAAACTTCTTCTATTTAAGAATTATAGAGGCCACTGTACTCTTGGAAACCTTCAATGCAGCAGAGATTTTTTTGGAGGCTTCCCCTGATCTGTGCCTCGACACAATCCTGCCTCTGAGCTCTGCAGGCAGTTCCTTCGACCTCATGGCTTGGTTTTTGCTCTGATATGCATTGTCAGCTGTGAGACCTTATATAGACAGGTGTGTGCCTTTCCAAATCATGTCCAATCAATTGAATTTACCACAGGTGGACACCAATCAAGGTGTAGAAACATCTCAAAGATGATCAAGAGAAATGGGAGGCACCTGAGCTAAATTTCAAGTGTCATAGCAAAGGGTATGAATACTTATGTCAATGTGATATTTCAGTTTTTTCTTTTTAATAAATTTGCAAAACTTTCTAAAATCCTGTTTTCTCTTTGTCATTATGGGGTATCGAGTGTAGATTGATGAGGGAAAAAATGAATTTACACGATTTCAGCATAAGGCTGCAACATAACAAAATGTGAAAAAAGTGAAGGGGTCTGAATACTTTCTGAATGCACTGTATGTTCCCAAATGGGAACAACAATCAAGTTTTGTGATAAAACAGTTTATGAGCATTTCACTTCACTTTTATAAAATCAATGGATTCCAGACAATTCCAGCAATAAACTAGAAAGCATCTCCAAATGCAAACCATGTCCGCATCCACTTTGTACTCAAACTAAACTTGATGAAAAAAAACCAGCTAATATATTTTTAATTAATGGGTGTCCTCCATATTCTCCGCAAAAAGAAGCAAAGCCTGGAATCATCTTGGGGAGTGGGGGTGGGGGGAGAACTCACCACTTCCTTCTCCCACTCTCCCCCCTCCCTCCCTCCGGACAACCACTCCACCCCTTCCCCAACCCCAGCCCACTCATTCCCCATCCTTTTCCCACCCCACCTCCCTTCGGACTCCCACCTCATCCCCTCCCTCCTCTCACCACCTCCCACCAGACTCCCACCCCTTCCCCTCCCTCCTCCTCCTCCTAGTCACTGAAGTGAATAAAGCATTTTAACCGCGTGTGGGAAAAATAAATAATTAAAATAAAACCTGCTTTTGATTCATACCAACTTACCTTTCGTTATTGACATGTGCCATGTCAAAATTTGCGCACCCTGAGGGATGAATTCATCGATATGGCCGAAATACGTCATGGTTTTTTTTGGGATTTTTGGTATAGATATTTTTTCCTCGTCGCCATGTAATGAATCTGGGGTGTTCATTAAAATAAAACTCGCATTTCGTCGTTATCATATGTCGTCCTGAAATCTACCTTCCTGAGGGACAAATTCATCGCTATGGCTGAAATAAGTCATGGCATAGATATTTATCCTCGTCGACATGTAATGAATCTGGGGTGTGTTCAGTTACCAAGTTTCTTGTAGAGCGCTTGCCAAGTGGCAAGCACTCCATTCAAAACTTACGAAGGAACGGCTGCCTAGGCAAGTGCTTGCTAGCTGCTTGGTAACTGAACACACCCTTAGACACCTTGACAACATACAGTATACATACAAAACGCCATCTAAAGCACAGTTCTTCTCAATTAAAGACTTGAAATATTAATCACAAGTCTCAGTAGAGCTGAGGTTCTTAACCTGGGGTATCCATACCCCTTGAGGGGTATGGGGACCAAAATCTGGGGGTATGGGACTCATAATAAATTATATTAATAAATTCAATGAAATATCAACTTTAAATATATAATAAATATATATTTAAATATAAATATATATATTTCAAAACAAATTATATTTGTATAATTATATTTCAAAGGACTATTTGAAAGTCCGAAGTACCAATTTTGAGGGTTACTTCTCAGATATTGATGATCTTAGCACGGAATCCGTTTGGATCCAGAACCCTTTCTCGTTCGATATTTCTACGATGAGTGACAACGATTTAGTGAAGGATGATTTGATCGAGTTCCAAGAAGATCAAAGAAAGAAAGCTGATTTCGGAAAGGCTAGGCTGGATTTTAAGCAGTTTTGGTGTGAGCAGATAGCAGCTTACCCTAGCTTGGCGAAGAGGGCAATGAATGTGTTGGTTCCCTTCACTACGACGTATCTCTGTGAAACAGGTTTCTCTGCATTATTGAACCTGAAATCAAAGTGGAGAAATCGACTTGATGTGTCCGATGATATGCGAGTGGCGTTGTCACGAACTGTGCCCCGATTCCATATACTGATTGCACGAAAACAGCAGCAACAATCTCACTAGATTAGTAAAACGGCTTGTATAAAACTTGCATGTTTTGGTTTAGTTTAGTTTGTTTTGTTTTTGTTAACAAGCAAAGAAATAAATAGGGATAAAATCCTAATGATATTCTTTCCTGTTCTGTTCCTAATTATGCATATGTAAAACTAAGCTATTGAGATATTTTGAAGTCACACTCGAACCTAATGCGACTGGTAATCAGGCGTGGATTCCCGACTTTGGCCCATTTTCTGGGTAATAGGTTACCAATTTTCATCCAAAAAAATAGGTAATTCAAGTAAAAACACCCCTCAGAATGCACCACAGAGCACCTATAAATCAAAAAAATTCTAGGGGGACATGCCCCCAGTCCCCCCTAGCTATGTGCACCTTTGGTGCGCCTTGGTCAGTCAACAGTCTGGCGAAGGGGGTATGGGGACATCGTGGGCAATCCGTTGGGGGTCTTGACAGGGAAAAAGGTTAAGAACCCCTGCAGTAGAGTATGCAGGTATGAATTAAAACAAAGGAGCAGGAGGGATGACAGCCTTTCTTAAATAAATATGCTTATGCACTTAGTTATAATAATAGCTGCTTTCTTAACATTTTGCAGATTTCACTCAAGATTTCAACAGTTATTTAGCCCATGAGATGCGATCCTCAAATGCGAAATCATATTTTGATTATATACAGTACTTTAATTAGTCCATGAGAGGCCATGGTGGAAAATCGCATCCTATAAAGCATAAAAGCGCTCCACGCTCCAAATAGCACATACAAAAGTGATGCATACAACGATTTGTAGGGATGAAAATCAGACATTTGATGATGTGTGAGGAAAGTGAAAAAATAAATGTTGAGCACTTAATCGTGCAGAAACCATTGCGGCCTGTTCCAAGGTAAGGCGTTTTTGAGTAGACCAAAAAAGCTTAAGAATCCTGCAAGGGATAGCGGATTGACCAATGATAAAGCCCGTTTTTGTTTTAATTAAACAAGCCAGTTAATTATCTTCAAAAGGTATGTTTAAATGTATCCAAACACGCACTTTTCATTCGTGTACTCCTTTGGAGTCCCCTTAGTATGCATGCAAAGTTTCGAGCAGCTAGGTTTCATGGTTTTGGAATTATAGAGGAGACACACTTACTGAGTGACTAATTGACTAACACCCCCCTCTCTTTTAATACGACAAGACAGTATAATTTCCATGAGTCCAATTTTCATTTAGAAACACAACAATTATGGTTAACCATCTTGAAATTTCCACTCTTTCATCCTAAGGCTGTTCAAGGTTTAAAAGACTATTCAAATTACGGATTTTGCACCAGTAACGGTAGGTTAAAAGTGACTGACAAGCCAAACTGAGTCAGTATAAACACATACAGAGCATGCGTAAAAGGCCTCATTTAGCATTTAGACAATATTAAATTCACATGGTATTTAACTGTTCTTTGCATAATATTGTTGAATTTACATTTTACATGATGTGGAAGTTCCACGGGTACCTTTTAGTTTTCAATATCCTGCGAAATGGAATGATACCAATAAAACATTGATCATTACATAAATACCTTGCTATATGTTTTGGATGCATTCCTGAAATACCGAGCGTATCATGAATCAGCGTGTTGCAAAGCAAGTTTTCTCATAATAATAATAATAATAATAATAATAATAATAATAATAGTGTTGTAAATAGGAGATGTGTTCCTGATGGATGCCAAAAAGCAGGATTTTTCTCCAAATAAGAGTTCTAAAGCATAGATGTGTGTTTATTAATGAATAAATAACAGTAGTAATGATTTTTTAAAAATCCCTTTTTAAGGCCATTTTCCCTGCTAGAGATGGGGGTTAGCCTTGCGGGCCCCATGACAATCATCATGGTTCCCTTTTTGAGGCAATGTTTTTTTTATGGTCGGATGCCCTTCCTGAAGCCAACCCTTTAGTTGCCTCTTACGACATGCAGGAATACGGTGTACTTATTCTCAACTGGGGCACACACTGGCACATTCATCCCAGCAAGCTGGTACTAAATTTGCCAACCTCGGAAGCATGACAGGCTGAGTCAACCCCCCCCCCCCCCCCCGCCCTGTCGTTAATTCTCATTGTTATGCGACCCATCCCACCCTCCGATATCCACTCCCACCCTCTTGTAGATCCATCACCTCTGCAAGAATGGCACTCCGTTTTGTAACTCCACCACTCATTTCGTGGTAGTTTTCCCGCACCTAAAGATAACAAAAAAGAGCGAAGAATAGGTTATTACACATCGTTCTAACCAAATGGTCCATTACAACGATACTGTATGTGGTGTTGTTGAACACATATACACACACACACACACACACACACACACACACACACACACACACACACACACACACACACACACACACACACACACACACATATATATATATATTGTTGCAGTTGTGCCATAAAGGCAAACCCCCTATAGTCAATTGCACGACAACATGTAGCCTGCATTAGTCATTTATGTCTTATTGAATGTAAAGATTAGCCCTTTTCCATTGTGTAGTAATAAAGACCAAATATGCATTGAGTTAGGCAGGATGTCAGGCCTTCGTGGCTGGGAGAAGCCATTACTAATGTGCAGGAAGGCGTGGCCAGAAGCATAGGCCCACTTGACCAGTGAGGAGGCGGGAACACCTAGCCAGGATGCGACAAGGCTCAGCCAATAGGAGGCTCTGGAACATTTTGAAGGGCGTGGGCGGGTCTGGTAAAAGCCCACACGGAGCGCATTATCACTCTCTTTGCTTTTGGATTTTTCTGCGCTACACCACCAGTTCTGAACTCTTGTTGTGGATTTCGCCACGTCGACGACCTCCTGCTCTGTTCTCTCTTTGCCTCGTGGACGACACGATTCTCTTTGCCTGGGATTTTGCCACGTGGATGACACCCTGATCTGGACTCTCTTGTTTTGGCTTCACCAGACGACACGTGCTTTGGCCTTTGTTCTTCGTCGACACCCATCGCTTCTGCGACGATCTTTTGCGCCATCCGGCTGACCTGCAAGCGTTGGCCTTTCAACACGACTCACCTGAGCTGAAGTTGTCTGCCTGCATGGCAGCTCGTCCCACCTGCGCTGAATCTAGCTCAACCTGCGCCGGAGTTCGTCCTTCGGACCTGACCTTATCGAGCCGCGAACACCAGACCAAGTGGCCAATTGCGAGGAATCTCAGCACATACATCGGTACGCCCTTAACGAGTGTCTTTTCCCCTGTGTAAGAGTGAGTGTCAGAATGTGAAGGCGCCAAGTCGGGGTTATTGTTAAGTAAGAATTGGTAAGCTGTATCTTCGTCTCTGTTTCTCTGTGCCTTCAAAATAAAAGGCTGTACATTCTGTTGTTACTTTCCAACCTGTTCGGTATGTCTTTTCTCCATTCGCCTAGCATCATCCGGGACTGAATTTGGCTAGACTCAGGTCCATAAATCTCGTGGGGTAATGCCACTTTCCACACCGTGCAAATCCGCTCGGCACCCATAAGGTGTGGGGAAGTGAGGGTTCGATCGCGCGGTTCTTCGGCACGCGCGTGCACCTTGAACCGTGCACCTTGAAGGTATTCGTGATTCTCCGGAATTAACCGAGGGGAATCACGCAACAAAATTGTTGTCAAGAAGGGGGATTTTTGAACCAGGCCCCCGCAACAAATTGTTGTCAGGAGTGGGGATTTGAACCGACCGCAACAATATATTGTTGCGAATATGGAATTTGGCCTCCATATCCGCTTGTAAATATTCCCCTATTTTCTCCAATACTCCCCAACTTTCCCCGATCCCCCATTCCCTAGTCCCATTGCATGTAAATAACAATCAGTAGAGCCGACCTTCCCCTTATTCCCCCATTAAATGTCGTGCCCAGGTCCACCGCACCACACGTAGACAACTTTCGGACATCTTCCTAGTTATTCTTATTCTATGTCAGTTAAGGCCTCGTCTCCATTAATTATGACTCTTCGTTGCACCAGAATGTGATTATATGGCACCAGTAGTGAGTTTAGGACCTTTCCCATACCTCCTCCCATCTTCTTCCCCAAACAACAACAATAACAACAACTACAACAACAATTACAACAACAACAGAGGAGATGGCGGCGGAGCGGGGGAGGATGCGTCCTCACACCGGCTCGATTAGCGCCATTGACCACGCGCTCCACGGGGTTACCACGAAGGGGCTCCTTGTCAGCTCCTCGTCAAGGGCGGAGCCTGGTAAACCCCCCGCACGCACCCAATGAGAAGCAACGTGCCGATTCCACGAGGCGGAGCTAACGAGCCGAGGGCGTGTCACTCCCCGCCGGATATACGCGGCCCCGCGCCGGATGTGACGTCAGATGCGCCCCCAGCTTGAGACGACAAGACGCCACCTCGAGCGCTGAGAGACCTCCTGCATCTTTTGGGCCGCGCCATCCTGTCCCTGAGCACAAGGTGCACCTTGTGCTGGCCATCGAATACCCGCTTTCCTTGTCATCAATCCCCGTGTGAGTCAGTTTTTGTCCTGTTTCTCTGTGGTCTGTCGGGAATAATATAAGGTTGTGTCTAAGTGCCTGTCTTCCTATGATGTACCTCTCGTCCCTGTAATCTAACCTTCCGCCTTAATATAACCTCCTCCGGAGGTCTTGAGAACTGAACCCCTGGTGTCGTATTGTGTCATTATAACCCAGCCGGGTGTCTTCTCTTTCCTATTGAGCCAGCGTAGCGCGGCTTCGTCGACGTTCGAGTACAATCGGGTAATTTGTGCGGACACGGCGGCCATTCCGCTCGGCCCACCTTAACATCAAAGTCGTGTCTGTAACAATTGGTGTCAGGAGTGGGATTCGAGGCCCGACCAAATTTTGGAAAAAAAAAACGAATAGAGGAAAAAAAAAAAAATTTGGTCAAAATTTGGAGCGGCCGAAATTTGTTTTGTTTTACGAAACTCGAATTTTGCAAGTCGCGCTATGGCGGATCAAGACGGCTGGGGTCCGGTAGGGGAGAGTGAGGTAGGGTCGATCCAGGACCAAAATGAGGGACAGGAGGAGAGCGAAGCAGTGAGGGCGGCAGGTTCGCAAAATAGCGCCGTCACGCACGAAGAAGCGGGCGCGCAAAATGGCGCCTCGCTGATCACCGCGCCAGCGACCGTGGCAGCGCCCCCGATGGATTGGGGCCTTTTTTTCATACAAATGAAGGCCCTTATGGCCCAGAATAGCGAGAAAATGAGGGAGGAAACGAGGGCTGATAATGAGCGATTGGGTGAGCGGTTGGGGAACCGGATGGATGCTCAGGGTGAGCGATTGGGAAACCAAATTGAAGAAATAACGAACCGAATGAGGGCTCGGAGTGAGCGATTGGAGGGCCAACTGGGGGTAATGAGGGACGAAGCGAGGGGTACCAGTGAGGGGTTAGACAATAATTTTGAGGAGTTAGACAAGAAATTTGGGAAGATAGACAATAATTTTGAGGGGTTAGACAACGGGATAAAAGAAGTGAAAAATGGGTTAATGGGGGTAGAAAATAGAATGGCTGCCCAGGAGAATCAGATAGAGGGAGTGAAAAATGGGGTAGAGGGAGAGGAGATCAGAAGAGGAGTGAGTGAGGAGGTCGGAGGAGTGCGCGAGGAGGTGAGGCACTGTAAGGAGCACATGGAAAAGGAGGTGAGAAAGGGGACTGTAAAGTTACAAGGGGGCATAGAGGACCTGACGCAGGAGGTGGAGCAGCTGACGGTGGGACAGACGGAGTTAGTGGAGCAGGTTCAAAGGAACACTGCGGTATTAGGAGGTTTAAAGGCGACACAGAAAGAACTAAAAGATGACTTGGTAGCGACGAAGAGGGAATGTCAGATGGTACGTGAGGGACTGACAACGAGGTTGGACGAGGTCATAGAGGTAATGGAGACGAAGGACCGGCAGGTGAGGACGCACCTGGAAACGGTCAAGGTAGCCTTGGAGGACGAGCTTGAGGAGACGTACCGGGGAATAAAAGAGGTGAAGCACAAATTAGAAGAAGTGGAAGAAGGGATGAGTGAAATTAAGAAGCGACGGAGAGGGGATAACAAAGAGATAAAAGAGGAGATAAAAGAATTGGTCCAAAGTCTGTGTTTGGATCGTGATGATGTGCTCATTAACCGGATGAGGGATTCGCAGGTGATGGAGGAGAAGCGAAGAGGAAGAGGACCCGGTGTAAGTGGTGACCAATATGGTCGTGCGTATGATGCGCCAGGGGATTTAAGGAGCTTGGGGGTCGAGATGGACCCGGGTGTTCGTGAGAGGCCGTGGGTGAAGTGTGCGACAGGTCTGGTGTGCGAAAATGGAGGTGTGCAAGAAAGTCCGACTCTGGGGTGTGTGAGGAAAAAGTGTGTACCAAGGAGTGAGTGTGCTGGCGAGAGTGAGTCGGTCGTAGCGCGTGTGCGAGGGAGCACATGGAAGCGCGGTGTGGTAAGTGTTACAGAGGGTGTGACGGGAGAGTGTGCGCAGGAGTGTGCGCGAGAAAGGTGTGTGACGGACAGGTGCATGAGGAAAGAGTGCGCTGTCAGAAGTAAGGAAGAGTGTCCACCTGTGGTGAGTGTTACAGAGGGTGTAACGGGAGAGTGTGCGCGAGAAAGGTGTGTGATGGACAGGTGCATGGGGAAAGAGTGCGCTGTCAAGAGTAAGGGTGAGTGCGCTGTCAAGAATGGTGGTGAGAGTAGTGAGAGTGACATGGAGCGTGAGTTAGTTGTGACAGGTGAGCGAGGATGTACACCTGGGATGGAAGGATGCACACCGGGAATGGTGGAGCGTGAGTGGGAATGCACGCTGGAGTTGGTGGTGAGGCACGTGGTTGGGTGTGCGAATGAGGGCACACCTGTGATTGTCACAGAGGAGGTGACCGAGGAGGGGGCGCGAAGAGGTGTATTGGTGAGGTGTGCGAGCAACGAATGTGTGCCAAAGTGTTCGGTGGTCAGGTGTGTGACCAAGGCTGTGAGTGGAATGGGTGTGCCTGGGTGTGTAAGGAAAGGTACGAGGAGCATGAGCACGGCTGGATGTGTGAGCAAGGAACGGGCTTCGGGGTGTAAGCATGCAGGTGAAGCATCGACATTAAACGGGTTAGAGGTTAGAGCGACTTTTAGCCGAAGCAGGCCCTCGGTGCGTGCCGGGCCTCGCTTTGAACGGCCGCGTCCGTGCTCCACTAGGCGGAGCGGGCAGCCCGATAGGAAGGGTCGTTATGGCGACCACGTTTTGTTGAGACGTGCCGGCAGGTCGAGATCGGGACATTGGATGGCTCCACGCCGAGGTGGTGCGTGGGATCTCGGCCCGGGTAAGCCCCCGTCCCTGCCCCGAATGCCGGACGCATCCAGCCGCAGGCACAAAACAACCAGCATCCATTGCTTGGCTTTACGAAGCTGGGCTTTGGACAGGAATTGGCGCACCGAGAGGTATTAGTGAGTCGACTGGGTGATGAGGTTAGTGTTTTGGACCCAAAATTGGAGAAAAACAAAATTTGACGATTGGCAAGGGATTGGCAGTAGTGATTGGCAGATGATGGGTAGTGATTGGCAAATTTTTAATTTGTTGAAATTTGATGTGCAAAATTGGTAGTGAGAGACCCCCGATGTGGTGGGATGGCATCCCTGCCACCCTTCCCCTGAGTGGGGGCAAAGGAGCAATAGCTTATGGGGTGTATGGCAGTGAAAACTAGCCCGGGTGGGTTAGGTTATATGTGTGTAGGGATCTAGAAAGAGGACATTAGGTAACGTTAAGTTTAGTTAGTGACTGATACCTGTAGTGGGGACGCAGGTAGATTAGTATGGATGATAATGACGTGGGAGCGCAATAGTTTAAAGGGACGACTGGGAAGCGCAAGTTTCAGAAGGGAGTAGTTAGCTGAGATGATGCCGTGTGTGTGAGGATGGAACAGGTGTGATTGCACAGGTGTGCAATTGGACAGGTGTGTGGAGCAGTGTATGAGTAGTGAGTGTGTGGATCAGCGCGAATGCGCTTGGGGAGAGAAGGGTGCAGGTGGCACCAGGTGTGAGAGCACAGGTGTGCAGGTACAGGTGTGTGGAGAGAGTTGGAGTAAGTGGTACGGAGTGGTGTGCATGGTGCGAAGGTGTGGATGGGGGAAGAGTGGACCCCCTTTCACGAGTACCCGGGGCGGGTAGTGTAAGTGTTAAGTAGAGGGTGCAGGTAAATTGTGGTTGGATATTGGCATTTGTGGTGCGGTTGCAGAATGGTGTTGTGAATGGGTGCATTAGTGTTGTGGAAATGGCTGGGCGTGTAGCCTGTTAGTGTGTGTAGTTGGTTGGGCACTCCACCACTGTGAGGATGTCGGCCAGGTGAGGCCGCAGGTGGGCTCTGGGAGCCGGTAGTTGTGAGTGGGTGCCTGAGGATCCCGGGTGTGGATCGGGCAGCCCAGTGCCAGAGAGGGCACGGAGTGGGGAGAGAGCCAGAGGGCCTTCCCCTGGTAGTTAGGTTAGGGTAAGGAGCAGGTAAGCTCGGAGGCAACTGCAGTGGTGGAGGTGTGCAGGTGGGTAGACCCACTGGGAGAGGTACACGCCGCAGCCCAGAAATTGTGCGAGGGCACCGGGAGATGAATCGGGGGAGTGAGACCCCAAATTGAAGAGCACCACAGTTTGGCCAATGGGAATTGGTTTTTAGAACCCATAGTGTAAGAGGGCCAATGGTTTGGCCGGAGAGAGACCCCGGGTAGTGTAAAGTTGTTAAAGTCATTTAGGAGATAGTTAGGATTGATGAACCTGTCGCACCATACGCAGCCACTTACCTGTGGTGATGATGATGACTCCACACCTGTGTTTTCTTTGTTTTGTTGCAGGAGATGAATCGCTGTGTGGATTTGTGAGACGCATCACGACGTGGATGAGACATTGGGGTGATTCCATCTCTCCCTCCCTAGGAGGGACTGATGATGAATTGGTAATGGCAAATTTTGATGTTGAGTTGAAAATGGCAAATTTTGATGAGAGTTGAAAATGGCAAATTTGATTGGTTAGGAGGGAGAGAAGACGAATTTGGTATATGGGAGGAACGGGGAAGACAGTAGGGATGTTTGTTGATTTGTAAAGTAGATGTTTATGGGTAGTGTTGTGTTTTGTGGATACAGTAAGGGGTAAGGGAGGGGCCATGTAGGTTACCTGGTGGGGGGGGGGGGGCGTACGATAGGAACGTACCTGTCTCACCTGGTTCCCATGTGCCCCCAGTGTGCATTACCTTATATTGCGTGCACTTTTGCGCCCTTACCACCTTACTCACTTGTCTGCTTCTTTTGTCTCCCACCTCCGAGGATCTGGCTTTGGGGTAGAGAGAGAGGAGAGAGAGGTGCTGGCTACGCAGTTGTGGGCCTGCACTTTCGCTGTTGGCTGCCTGGATCGATACACCATATGGACCGCAATGTTTGTGGCCACCCACAATGGACCGCAGCTCTTTTGCGGCCAAGCACCACCCGTGGAAGGACCTATGGGTCAACGTGGCACCTATGCCATAAAGGTGAACCACTGTTAATTAACACCAAGTGCACCACAAGAAGAGCAAGAGACACCTGCAGGGTTAGGGGTTGTCGAATTTATTTTTATTCCAATGAACAATGGTGACTGCACCGATTGGTGGTGGGGTGGTGCTTTTGATGCTCGGGAAGGGTGCTCTGCACGTTATTAAAGGCCGTCGGCCACAGAGCACTCGTGGGTTGGTGTATCGATGCTGGCAAGCGCGCTCTCTCTATGCATAACATCTGCATGTGTTCCTCCAAAGACAGGTCCTGGATCGTAGTGTAAATAGCAGCGTAGTCTTGTAAATAATGCTCCCTACCGGCTGTATGTTTAGTTTGAGGATTCTTTCCGGATTCGGTTATCCTGTGGGTGTGTTTCTGTGAGGAGAAGGGTGCAACGTCGCAGGGGGACATATTTACTCATTTGTGAATATCTGTAAAACTGTCGCACTCAGGGTAGAGTTAATAGTAGAGGGAACTACATTGCGTGCCACACTAAAGTAGGTAAAAATTTATCGGGTCGGGACGCCCCGAGGGTAGAGAAGGGTGCAATGTTGCGAATATGGAATTTGGCCTCCATATCCGCTTGTAAATATTCCCCTATTTTCTCCAATACTCCCCAACTTTCCCCGATCCCCCATTCCCTAGTCCCATTGCATGTAAATAACAATCAGTAGAGCCGACCTTCCCCTTATTCCCCCATTAAATGTCGTGCCCAGGTCCACCGCACCACACGTAGACAACTTTCGGACATCTTCCTAGTTATTCTTATTCTATGTCAGTTAAGGCCTCGTCTCCATTAATTATGACTCTTCGTTGCACCAGAATGTGATTATATGGCACCAGTAGTGAGTTTAGGACCTTTCCCATACCTCCTCCCATCTTCTTCCCCAAACAACAACAATAACAACAACTACAACAACAATTACAACAACAACAGAGGAGATGGCGGCGGAGCGGGGGAGGATGCGTCCTCACACCGGCTCGATTAGCGCCATTGACCACGCGCTCCACGGGGTTACCACGAAGGGGCTCCTTGTCAGCTCCTCATCAAGGGCGGAGCCTGGTAAACCCCCCGCACGCACCCAATGAGAAGCAACGTGCCGATTCCACGAGGCGGAGCTAACGAGCCGAGGGCGTGTCACTCCCCGCCGGATATACGCGGCCCCGCGCCGGATGTGACGTCAGATGCGCCCCCAGCTTGAGACGACAAGACGCCACCTCGAGCGCTGAGAGACCTCCTGCATCTTTTGGGCCGCGCCATCCTGTCCCTGAGCACAAGGTGCACCTTGTGCTGGCCATCGAATACCCGCTTTCCTTGTCATCAATCCCCGTGTGAGTCAGTTTTTGTCCTGTTTCTCTGTGGTCTGTCGGGAATAATATAAGGTTGTGTCTAAGTGCCTGTCTTCCTATGATGTACCTCTCGTCCCTGTAATCTAACCTTCCGCCTTAATATAACCTCCTCCGGAGGTCTTGAGAACTGAACCCCTGGTGTCGTATTGTGTCATTATAACCCAGCCGGGTGTCTTCTCTTTCCTATTGAGCCAGCGTAGCGCGGCTTCGTCGACGTTCGAGTACAATCAGGTAATTTGTGCGGACACGGCGGCCATTCCGCTCGGCCCACCTTAACATCAAAGTCGTGTCTGTAACAATATATATATATATATATATATATATATATATATATATATATATATATATATATATATGTAGTGTGTTCAAAAAGTATCCGACCTTTATTTTTCGTGCGTAAAAAAAAGAAGCTAGGGAGGCGTTGATTGGTGCACGTATGTAGGCGATCCTAATGCACACGCGTGAATTTTTTCACACCTGCAGAAGCTGTCATTCGACGGCAGACCGCCGATGAGTGAGGAAATGTAAGTGAGCGCCGTCGGATTTTCGTTTTTGACAAAATGACGGAAAAACTTGAACAACGCTACTGCATCAAATTTTGTGTTTCATCAAACTTGCATCAAAACTGCAACTTGGTTTCTGGGTCGTACCCATAAACCCAGGACTCTTCGCCAGTAATCACTGTGTTGAGGAAGCTGGGATCGCTGTTCACAGTCTCCAGCATGTCCTGTGCGATCTCCAAACGGAGTTGCTTCAGCTCAATCGTTAGCAGATTTGGTACGAACTTCGCTGAGATTCTCCTGAAGCCCAAATCCTCGTTCCTAATGGAATGAACGGTGTTGAATCTTGCGGATCGTTTCCACTTGGCAATCGCCAAGCTTTACACAAAATTTGATGCAGTAGCGTTGTTCAAGTTTTTCCGTCATTTTGTCAAAAATGAAAATCCGACGGCGCTCACTTAATTTCCTCACTCATCGGCGGTCTGCCGTCGAATGACAGCTTCTGCAGGTGTGAAAAAATTCACGCGTGTGCATTAGGATCGCCTACATACGTGCACCAATCCACGCCTCCCTAGCTTCTTTTTTTTTTACGCACGAAAAATAAAGGTCAGATACTTTTTGAACACAGTAGTATATATATATATATATATATATATATATATATATATAGTCATGTGAAAAAGTAAGTACACCCCATGTAAAGTTTTGTCTTTTTCAACATATTTAAACATACAGCTATTTGATCTTCATTTCAACAATATTGATAGATAAAGGCAATATAATATAACAAATATCATGAAACATTTACATTTTGTAGTCCATTGTATAATTTAAATAAACATAAATGCAAATTTCGCATGTGGAAAAAGTAAGTTCACCCCAACATTTATCACTACTTCAAATACCTAAAATTTGAATCAGGTGCACCAGCTCAGGTGCAAATGATTAGAACATCGTCAGAGAGGATCTTGGAGGAACCTGTCTTATTTAAACCTCAGACATTTAGTTTGGTTTGCTCTTTGATGTTGAAGTGAGTGGCATCACCATGCCTGGATCAAAAGAGCTCTCTGAGGCCTTCAGAAAGAAGGTTATAGATGCCTACGAGTCTGGGAAGGGATTTAAAAAGAACTCCAAACAATTTGAAATCAATCATTCGACTGTCCAGAAGATCATCTACAAGTGGAGATGATTCCAAACAACTGCCAACTTGTTCAGGCCAGGCCACCCAGGCAAGTTCAGCCCAAGAGCAGACTGCAAGATGCTGAAAGAAGTCTTTAAGAACCCCAGAATGACATCACGGGACCGACAGGTAGCTCTTGCCACTGTTGATGTCAAAATGCATGAGTCTACCATTAGAAAGAGGCTGCACAAATTTGATCTACATGGGAGGTGTGCCAGGAGGAAACCTTTTCTGTCCAGAAAGAACATCAGGGCAAGACTAAAGTTTGCCAATGAACACCTAGGCAAAGACCAGCACTTCTGGAACAATGTGCTCTGGACAGATGAGTCAAAGGTAGAGCTATTTGGCCACAGTACCAGAAGACATGCTTGGCGAAAACCAAAGACAGCATTTGACCACAAGAACCTGATACCAACTGTAAAGCATGGTGGTGGAAATATTATGGTTTGGGGCAGCTTTGTGCATCAGGGCCTGGGCAGCTCACCATCATAGAATCCACTATGAATTCTTCATTGTACCAGAGGGTGCTTGAGAATAATGTGAGGCCATCTGTCGGAAAGTTGAAGCTCACCCGAAGGTGGACCTTGCAACATGACAATGACCCTAAACATACCAGTAAATCCACCAAGGAATGGCTGAAAAGAAAGACATGGAGGGGTCTGGAATAGCCAAGTCAAAGCCCGGATCTAAATCCCATCGAGATGTTGTGGGGGGATTTGAAACGAGCTGTGCATGCAAGAAACCCCTCAAACATCACACAGCTGAAAGAATTCTGCAGGAGGAGTGGGCAAAAATTTCTCCCAGTCGATGTCAGAGACTGGTAGACAGTTCTAAGAAACGCCTACTTGAGGTTGTTTCTGCCAAAGGGGGCAATACTACCTATTAGAGCCAAGGGTGTACTTACTTTTTCCACATGCGAAATTTGCATTTATGTTTATTTAAATTATAGAATGGACTACAAAATGTAAATGTTTCATGATATTTGTTATATTATATCACCTTTATCTTTCTATATTGTTGAAATGAAGATCAAATAGCTGTATGTTGAAATATGTCGAAAAAGTCAAAACATTACATGGGGTGTACTTACTTTTTCACGTGACTGTATGTATATATATATATACAGTGCTTTCAGAAAGCATTCAGACCCCTTCACTTTTTTCACATTTTGTCATGTTGCAGCCTTATGCTGAAATCGTTTAAATTCACTTTTTCCCTCATCAATCTACACTCAATACCCCATAATGACAAAGAGAAAACAGGATTTTAGAAAGTTTTGCAAATTTATTAAAAATAAAAAATTGAAATATCACATTGACATAAGTATTCAGACCCTTTGCTTTGACACTTGAAAATTAGCTCAGGTGCCTCCCATTTCTCTTGATCATCTTTGAGATGTTTCTGCACCTTGATTGGAGTCCACCTGTGATAAATTCAATTGATTGGACATGATTTGGAAAGGCACACACCTGTCTATATAAGGTCTCACAGCTGACAATGCATATCAGAGCAAAAACCAAGCCATGAGGTCGAAGGAACTGCCTGCAGAGCTCAGAGACAGGATTGTGTCGAGGCACCGGTCTGGGGAAGCCTACAAAAAAAATTCTGCCTCTTTGAAGGTTCCCAAGAGCACAGTGACCTCCATAATTCTTAAATGGAAGAAGTTTGGAACAACCAGGACTCTTCCTAGAGCTGGCCGTCCGGCCAAACTGAGCAATGGGGGGAGAAGGGCCTTGGTAAGAGAGGTGACCAAGAACCCGATGGTCACTCTGGCTGAGCTCCAGAGATCCTGTGTGGAGATGGGAGAAACTTCCAGAAGGACAACACTCCACCTATCTGGGCTTTATGGCAGAGTGGCCAGATGGAAGCCAAACAGTTCAATCTTGGTTTCATCAGACCACAGAATCTTGTTTTTCACAGTCTGAGAGTCCTTTCGGTGCTTTTTTGCAAACTCCAAGCGGGCTTTGATGTGTCTTTCACTGAGGAGAGGCTTCCGTCTGGCCACTCTGCCATAAAGCCCAGATCGGTGGAGTGTTGCAGTGATGGTTGTCCTTCTGGAAGTTTCTCCCATCTCCACACAGGATCTCTGGAGCTCAGCCAGAGTGACCATCGGGTTCTTGGTCACCTCTCTTACCAAGGCCCTTCTCCCCCCATTGCTCAGTTTGGCCAGGCGGCCAGCTCTAGGAAGAGTCCTGGTTGTTCCAAACTTCTTCCATTTAAGAATTATGGAGGCCATTGTGATCTTGGGAACCTTCAAAGAGGCAGAATTTTTTTTGTAGGCTTCCCCAGATCTGTGCCTCGACACAATCCTGTCTCTGAGCTCTGCAGGCAGTTCCTTCGACCTCTTGGCTTGGTTTTTGCTCTGATATGCATTGTCAGCTGTGAGACCTTATATAGACAGGTGTGTGCCTTTCCAAATCATGTCCAATCAATTGAATTTATCACAGGTGGACTCCAATCAAGGTGTAACATCTCAAAGATGATCAAGAGAAATGGGAGGCACCTGAGCTAAATTTCAACTGTCATAGCAAAGGGTATAAATACTTAGGTCAATGTGATATTTCAGTTTTTTCTTTTCAATAAATTTGCAAAACTTTCTAAAATCCTGTTTTCTCTTTGTCATTATGGGGTATTGAGTGTAGATTGATGAGGGAAAAAATGCATTTAAACGATTTCAGCATAAGGTTGCAACATAACAAAATGTGAAAAAAGTGAAGGGGTCTGAATACTTTCTGAATGCGCTGTAGACCGCAACAATACAACCAGAATGAGCATTAAATGTTGAAATTCTACAAAAAATAACCAGGGAGAGAGGTGAATGAGTCCAGGATATAACGAAATGAATGCAGACATAAATTGAGTTATCCAAAGTTTACAAAGTTCAAGAGAAAATAAAATCTGCCTTTACTGCCTTGTACCTGGTTGAGCCGAGTCTGCGCAGCCCTCAGCTCGGCCACCTGGCCATCCAGTTGTGTGTGCAGGTGCCGTTCACGGTTCGATAATTTGTCCAGCGTCTGCTCGATCTCCATCTCCATGCGCTTCATGGGAGCCTGCCAGGAGCACACTGCTTGTCAGCTAGTGCTATTGCAGCCAACCTGTTAGCTGCAAGCTCAGCACATTTTGTACGTGGATTGTAGGGCACCAGATTTCATGCACAATTGCATCATTATTATGAGATTGACTAGCTATTGCTCCTTGCCCCTCTCACAGCTCCCAACCCCCACACATCCTCAAAAGATGAACCATTTTAAAACCCATATATGAGGCTTTCTGAAGATCCAGACTTTATTTTAATTTCTTGACTTTCAGCAACCCATGTGTTTTTTGACAAAATGATAGACCGAAGTGAATCATCAGAGGAATACAAGCATTAACATCACACTGCACCAATGCACGGCCGAAAAATCTCTCATAAAGAAGTTGTGACAATTACATTCCTGGATTGAGTGGCATTGTGAAAGTGAGTATTGGGAACATGGCGAAGATACCATTAAACCCATCCCCACATGTGTGTAAGAGTGGCAGAGACACTATTAAATCCATACCTACCTGGTGTTGAGCATGGGGCAAATATCATTAAACATGTACCTGTGTGTTCATGAGCGTATTGGAGATACTCTGCCTGTGTTGCTGTATCTGTTCCAAGTGGGTGCGCCAGTCCTGGGGATGGAGATAAAGGAGTACTTTACATAGAATCAAGTTATATCAGCTTCTTTTTCCGTAACTTAAAACAATTTTCACCAAAGAAAATTTAACCGTCAACGAACATAACGTTTCTGGCACCTACGGTTGCGGAGGCATAAAAATGAAGATAATATTTTACTGGCCACCTTAATTTTGTTTCTGGTGCAAGAGTTAATCCAGATATTATGTAAACTAGCAGAGTACCTGCCCTATGGGTGATCTTGTTCCAAGCATGCAATGCGTTCTTCTGACACATCCTTTTATTTGGGCGGTGTATAGTCAACACAGCAACTGACAGCTGCCTCAATTGCTTCACCCCCCCTCCCCCCCCCCCCGAAAAAAACAAAAAAACCTGAATTACGTGCATGAAGCAAAAACATGCCTACTGTTTACAATTCCAAGCACCCCACTGTACTGGAAAACGAGGGAATAGGAATACTGTACAGTAAAGGATGTGACTTGTAATATCCTCTCCCACCTGGAGGCAGCGCTACATGATACACTTCTACAAAGAGAATTTACGTCCCTCCTGCCCCCTCACCCCCCAAGACACAAGCAAAGGTAAAACACCCCTATTCACTAATTGAGATCATGCTGATCCTATGGAGCAAGCCTGGATGTAATCGGCCCAGAAATGTAGGAGGAGTAGCACGACAAACACACACAGGTCCGTGAATTATAGGAAGGATAGACGCCAAGGATTACATGTTCAAGACGGACTTGGATCTCCTTTTGTTCCTGTGTCATACTTCCAATATATCCCTTCCATTTCCCTATGAACATGTAAATCACCCTGGCATTGTTTCATATGTTGAGACAGGACAAGCTCAAAGCTTACCTCAAATGAGTGATGCTGTATCTGCTGAAATGAGTGATGACTTTAAATCATCAGAAGGCCTCCTCACTCCCACAACGATATTATCTGGTTCATCGCTTGTTAAACTCACTTTGCTGTCAGGCTGTACAATGAGCCTCAGTTGGGGAAGAATTCGTTCCAGCTCGAGATTCCACTCTTCTGTGTTAACCTGAGACTCGAGCACAGATTCAGGACGTCCCGGCACGGGAGGCTGGAAGTGTAAATCAAACGGGAACCATTCAATTATGAAGAAATGCAAACTCTTAACTCTGGGGGCGAGCCCTTAATTGGATAAACATAGGGGCAATACTCCTGGCGCTCACCTGGTAGAATAAACAGTATACTGCACTGACTAAAGGTATATAAAACCTATTGCAGTGGTTTCTAGAAGACAGGGCAACATGTAGAATCATGCTAACATAATCATAAGACTTTAAACAAACAAAAGAAATACCTATTTTGGGGGCTTTGAATCCGACATGAACTTCGTTCCAGGTGAGCTAAAAATGGATAGAGACACAGGGAAGTTGACGGTGTGCTGGTAGAAAGTGTGGGCAGCAATTTTAATACCCACGTCATTCATATGTCGCCCATCAAGGTCCAGCAAAACGTCTCCCTCCTCAGAATCAACATCGTTATTCCAAGGCTCCGCCACCTGCTCAGACAAATGAACAAACACCAATATTTTTTTAGGAATTTACCTTCCACCACTCACATGTTTTAAGATTTTGTTATCGAGAGTGTCACTTGCCTCTACATTGTCGAGATTGAGCTCAGCTCCTTCCTCTTCCAACAACTCCTGCTCTTCTTCGGCCTCCTCGGGATACCTGGGTCTTCGTGAGTATGTTGGAATGAAGAAAAATGGACACATTCACCAATCGACACTTATTCCTTCCTTTACATGCACCAACTTAAATATAAAACAACACAAATGTAAGATTTCACTGGACCACCATCAACTGAATACGCCCCTTATACAAGCCTGAACGTAACAAGCATGTAAGCATGCACAACCCACTCGCATAGCACTCACCTCTGCCAGGAAAAGCCAGAGGACTTCAATGCATGGTCAGTGAGTCGATCAAGAACCATGCACACACTCTCTCCAAAGCCCACCTTTAAACGAGATGGTGGAACATCTACAGAAAGATCCTACAGATGAAGAAAAGGGTTCAGGTTTGAATCAGAGGACAAATTGAGAAATCAAGTAGTTTGTATCATCGTACACTGGTTTAATGCCACAGCAACTACATGAGGTTGTGTGTATTGCAGCAAGAAGGGTGCTAACTCACCACTGAGCGCAGAAACTCCAGGATAGACGCCACGGTGACATTTGGATCGTTCGATTCGAGAAAAGTGGACCCATCCCATTCCCCAAAAGCAGCCCTTTTGCCCTTTGCCATTGCCATTAGCCAAGTGCACAGAGAGGCAAACAGGTGAAATTGTTCACCAGGGTTTGTTTGCAGTGCAAAGTAATGCCTGTGGAAGAAGGCAAAAGCATCAGACGAGGAAAGGTCCCTCCCAGCCTGCCAATTGTTAACCGTGGAAAGCAAACCATTTGGTTAATTAGGAAATAGGAAGAACATAGAGTAAACTAGAACGGGCACTCGGTAGAGCGCATACCTTCGCCGCAGCTACTGTTCTGTACTTGGCATGGGAGTGTAGGGAACAGAACAGTGAACAGTTTGGTGCTGATTTCATGCAAATCGGATAAGAATTGACCGAGTTATGACAAAAAACGCACATTTTGCAAGGTCGTGACCCCCCTGACCTTTGACCCCCAACCGCTAACAAGGGTAATGTCTTCACTGGGTCATGTCGTATATCACAAGATCGGGCATTGAATTCTGAACATTTTGGCATTAGTTGCATGCCAATTGGATAAAAATTGACCGCGCTATGGTAAAAATACGATTTTGACCTTTTCGTGACCTTGACCTTGACCTTTGACCCGATTGCTCCCAAAATCTAATCAAATGTGTCCCGTATAATAACCAATCATCCCACCAAATTTCATGCAATTCGGTTGAATACTTTTTGAGTTATGCGAATAACATACACACACACACACACACAGACATACAAATAAATACACAGCGATCAAAACATAACCTTCCGCTTTTGCGAAGGTAACAAGACCGGTTAATAATAAATTGTACAACTAAACCATAGTGTGAAATGAAGGATAAAGAGCAAAACAACCGATTTGTAGCACGTGCGATGGAAACATCCTCACCGAGGAAATGCTTTGAATCTAACATGGCGCAGAAATTTTTCCTCAAAGTCCAGGATTTTCAGCTTTTCCAAAACATTTTCCATAGTGACGACAGCAGCAAATGCTGCACCGGGCCCCTTGTCTTCGTCAACGTCATCATGACGTCTCTCTCCAGCGTCAGCTACCGCAACCGCCCCTTTAAACCTGTCGCCAGCTTCACTCCCCTCTGCATCCATTGTCACCCGAGATTGGCTGCTTCTCCGCCTTCGACCTTCGGCAGTCACAACCCGGGCTGCACCCATTGCCCGCAACTCTTCCTCAGCCATTGTTTGTCAAGGTTAATTCTGGGAGCAGCAAAATGGAGAAGCCTTTCATCAATTGCAGAACAATTGAGATGCACAGTAGCAAATAATGGAATATTGTCAGTCACAAAAAGGATTACAAAAACTAGAGCAATGCGACTGTGTCATCAATATGCCTCCACATGTCATGGGTATATTCCCTCATTCCCTGTCCTAAAAATAAACAAGTTTGATTTAAATCCCTTCAGCTGTTTTCAAGTATCACATTTTCACCAGCCATGACAGGTTTCACATCAATTGGTGAAGCGGTTTCAGAGAAGGGATATTTTTAAATATCGGCTTTAAAGCTAATATGGTTGCCACACCACGTGACATATGACCTTAAAAATGTACACTCTGCATATGAATGGGTAGGGAATCGTGTTTGTGAAGTTTCGTGTTGATCGGATAAAATTCGTTTTTCTCATCCAAGATGGCTGCCAAACCACATGACCTACGGCATCATCATTTTCAAACTATATGCAACAATGTTGTTAGATGACATTTGTACAATTTACAATCAATAAGGTAAGTGGTTTTAGAGATATAATTATTTAATATATTCCTCAATCCACACCATGCGACCTTGGTCGCTGCCACCAATGCCACACCATGCGCTGCCACACCATGGCAGCCACACCAGGCGATCAATGATGTTTTCGTGATCAACTTTTAACCGCCATGTCTATTCAATGACAGATGTAAAGTTTCAAGTCAATCGGATTTGGTGGTTTGGGAGATGTTTTTTTAAAGGTTTTAGGTTAAATCCAATATGGCTGCCAAACCATGTGACCTATGATGTCATAAATTTAATATTTCAATAAAATGGGTCACAGATCATGTGCATGCAATTTCAGATTCTTAGGATAAGGAATTTGATTAAAACATTTTTGGCTGTTATACCACATCACCTATGATGTCACCATTATCATGATTTTGTTCCTCATTGGGAGCACTTGACAATATGCCACGTTTCAAATTTTTCCATTCAGCGGTTTCCGAGAAATAATTTTTTAATTATTTGCGTTTAATCGAAGACGTCTGCCATACCACGTGGCCGGTGACATCACAATTATCATAAAAACATTCTGCATGGGTGTCACTCCTAGCCTGAAAGTTTTCGTCTCAATTGGACATATGGTTGCCGAGAAAGTTGAGGTTTAGCCTGTACGGACGGACGGACAACCCGAAAACATAATGCCTCCGTCCACCTTCGGGGGCGGAGGCATAAAAATGGAATTAAATGTTTCATCGATACTTGAAGATTCCGTATTTACAATTTTGTATATATTCAAAGGACGAGAGCCATATGTTTTTGCAAGTATAGTGGAAATGTGGAATGAGTACATCTGTATGTATATGTGTAGATATTGTATTGTAGGCAAGACATACTCAGCCGTGTTCTTGTCGTGTATCCTGCCACCTGCTACAGATGGCAAAAGGATAGTTGAGTGACTGTTTTACAGTGAAGCATGTTTTTACCGTTTTTACCCACCAATCATCGTTTTTTTTTCTCTCTGGATGCTTTTTCCACTCTTTGGTCTGGTTTTAGAAGGAGAAAATCCGATTTCTTTTATTTTTCGGCCAATCTTCATGAAGGGCGAATGACATCACTTGGAAGAACGGAGAGGACAGAAGCACTTACGGCCTTGTGGGGAGCTCCAATTCTAGTTCCCGCCGAATTGGAGTTATACCAAGCAAAGAAAGTATGACTTTCGTGGGACGTCTCCTATGCGATCTGGATGTGGATTCTACTTTATCATTACCATGGGAATTTTTCACCAGTGCTTGTGGTTTTCTTTCACTCAAGGTCAAGGACATTCCACGTTTTCCCTGAGGAGTTGTCCCCGGGGCCTCGGATACTTTTATTACGGACCTTTTGCGAGTTATTTAGTATTCTCAATAATAAAGGCCAAAAACGATAAATAGATGAGGTGTGTGTGTGTGTGTGTGTGTGTGTGTGTGTGTGTGTGTGTGTGTGTGTGTGTGTGTGCGTGTCATGTTTTTTATGGAGTTCTACTGGAGCTCTCTGATGTGGAATGTGATACACCAAAATGATCATCATTATCTCCTGAGTTGATTAGGTTAATCATCGATACATAATCCAGAATAATTCTCATGCTTTAAACGCACGGCATGTTAAGGTGTATAGACAAGCTTAGTCGGTCCTTCCACGGTATGGCATTCTAATGACAAAAAAAAATAACAAAAAAATGATAACATTGTAACAAAGCATATATTAATTAATAGTAATAATATTAACAATAATATTATTATCATTTCGCAATAATAATAATGATCATATAATCTTCCTTACCTGGGGCCGGTGCAAGCACATCTGGGCTTGGTGAAAGGCAAGCTAATGCACTACAACAGGCAGGTATGCCACATGACCGTAAAGACAAATTAAAATATGGCCCAAGAGCATCTCAAAAAGTTGCATCAAATGTAAGGATTCAGACAAAACTTGGTGTTCGAGTTGGTTAGGTGACATTAACTTGCAGCCTGGTGGAGCCTCTCTACCAAGTGACGATCTAGTTACCTACGCCACCAAAGGTGGATGGAGGTTATGTTTTCACCCCTGTCTGTCTGTTTGTCTGTCCGACTGTGAACAACATATCTCAAAAAATTGTGGAGGGATTCGGACGAAATTTGACAGACAGGTCGCGTATGTGACAAGGACGAAATGATTAGATTTTAGTTCAGGTCCGAATTCAGATCCGGCCGATACAAAACACAAACTGTTCACCAGGTGGAGGTATGTGCTTTACCGTGTGCCGCTCTGGTGTGAACTGTTCTTCAATGCACATAGCACATGGTGAATAGGAATTGTATTTATCATTTTTGTAATTTCTAATGTTCATAACAATGTTTAAATGCAGGTAAACCGGATTTTAGCCACATCAACCCAGGTAACACAAAACATTTTGACAGCATTTGAAAAAGGTTGCAGACAAACGAAAACATTATTTTGTGGGTTTTTTAAACATCACGAAAACATTATCAGAAAACACTGCACGTTTAAAACGTTTTTTTAAACACGTTTACGTTTATGATGTTAATTTGTATGTACATATCGTAATATTTTTTAAAATGTCATTCGATACAGTTTTAATGATGTTCTGAAAAACATACAAACTAATGTTTCCATGATGTTAAACCGGTTGCCGGGGTAACGCGCTGACGGAATTAAATGACAGTATCACGCTAAAAACGAAATGCAGTACTGCCATACCTCCTTCAACAACCTCACACGGTAAGGGAAGAGTTTCACAAATCACGTAAACCCACAAAGAGGCGACAAAGAGCAAATGTGCCAACAGCTTGAACAGCGCCGTCGAACGGTTTGCGTCATGAAAATTACTGGAACATTGTGATATTGACACACGGTTAACTGTAACTCTCTATTTCTCGCTTTCTATTTTCTGGCTATTTTACGTCTTACAAAACGTTCTTTTTTTTTTTTACAATATGGCACAATTTTTCTTTTTTACAAATACACCGCTTGAGTTGCGATACCATCGGCGTTGTTCATGTGAACGGGATGATCATTGCACGTATACAAAAAAATTGCGATGACAAAATGAAAAGTTAAAAAGAAACAAAATCCACTATATTATCTTTGTATTCAAACTTGCAAGTGCATTTAACAACATTGGTTTCTCTGTAAAGGGGCCGTTGGAGTAACTACAATAAGGATGGTGTATGTGATGCAGAGCACTCGTCACTTTGTTTAATGTCAAATGATTATAATTGTGAGAAATACATATACTTTCACAATTCCTTTAAGAAACTATTATTTAAAAATGAAATTAGGAATTATTTGATACAAAACATCTGGGGTGTGTTCCGTCAGCAAACGGATTAATTGCTATTGCTTGCTAAGCCTCGAGATTAAGCTTGCTGACAACTCAGGTTCCTCGTCAACCGCTTTGCAAGCAAGCGATTGAGGGAGCGCTTGCCAAACGGTAAGCAAGCCGCTTGCTAACAGAAGTCAGAACGCGCCAACTTACGTCGGCAAAATGGCCGTCGTAGTCGTATTCAAAACGATTGTTGGCTATTTCATCAATTCTCTTGTCAAATAGGACAATATCGAAACGTTCACTTCATACTATTATTGAATATTGTTATTTCTACTTTGTATCCTAGTTTTAAAAAATCTACAAACATGTAAAACCCCTCCAGCCCCTCCCCAAAATATACAGTGGAAGGTTTATAGATAAGCTTGGTTGGGAGCTCCCCCTTCTGACTCGTTTATTTCCCTCGCTGGAGGAGAGGGTATTGCATTTGAGTCCATTTGTTACTTCGCAAAAAAACAAATTTTTGACAAGTATATCGATCACTCCGGTTTGTGTGTGTGTGTGTGTGTGTGTGTGTGTGTGTGTGTGTGTGTGTGTGTGTGTGTGTGTGTGTGTGTGTGTGTGTGTGTGTGTGTGTGTGTGTGTGTGTGTGTGTGTGTCCGCTCATTTATATTTGCGTACAGCTACAGGTCACAATTTGAAACCGAACTTCACAAAACTTCACCAAACGGTGGAGTTCGTGGTCTAACCAAATCCTATATACTTTTGAGGTCAAAAGGTTTTTGGGCCAAAGCCTAAAGGTCAACCACTTTTTTTAATTCCTAAAATCCTCAATTTTCATCCGATTGACTTGAACTTTGAAGAGGATTTTCCTATCAGCTAATTGAATTCAACCACCAACTACGTTTGAGAACAGCATAGGTCACACGCTCAATATAGGCCAAAGGTCAACAACCATTTCTAATTTCTAAAATCCTCAATTTTCATCTGATTGACTTGGAATTTGAATGAGATTTTCATATCAGCTAACCGAATTCAAACACCAACTATTTTTGAGATCAGTATAGGCCAAAAGGTCAACATAGCCAAAGGTCAACAATCTCAGATTTCCGAAATTCTCAATTTTCATCTGATTTACTTGAAAACTGAAGAGGATTTTTATATCAGCTTACTGAAACCAACCACCAACTATTTTTTGAGGTCGACATAGGTCAAAAGGTCAACATAGGCCATATTCCTAAAATTGTCAATTTTCATCCGATTAACTTAAACTTTGAAGACGATTTGCATATCAGGTCACTGAATTCAATCACCAATTATTTTTGAGGTCAAAAGGATGCTCTACTGAGTACCATTCCATTTTGTTATGTTTTTCCAAGTGTCGCCCTATGAGTAATTTTTCATTTGTCTGTGTGTTTGTTACTTGGACAAAAATATATATTTTTGACAAGTATGTTGATCACTCCGGTTTGCGTGTCCGCTCACTTATACTTGCCTTCAGGTCGCAATTTTAACTCTGATCTTAAGCTGATGGTAGAGTTGTGGTCCGACAGATTTCCTATTTCTTTTTGAGGTAAAAGGTCAAAAGGTCAACATAGGCCAGAGGTCAACTAAGTTTTTTCAGATTTATAAAATCCTCAATTTTCATCCGATTGACTTGAAATTTGAAGAAGATTTTCATATCGGCTAACTGAATTCAAGCACCAACTATTTTTGAGATCAGCATAGGCCAAAAGGTCAACATAGGCCAAAGATCAACAACCATTTCAAATTTCTAAAATCCTCAATTTTCATCCGATTGAATTGAAATTTGAATAGGATTTTCATATGAGCGAACTGAATTCAACCACCAACTATTTTTGAAGTCAACATAGGTCACAAAGTCAACATAGGCCAAAGGTCAACCACTTTTCTCGAATTACTAAAATCCTCAATTTTCATCCGATTGACTTGAAATTTGAATATAATTTTCATATCAGGTCAGAGAATTCAACCACCAATATATTTGTGAGGTCAAACGGATGCTCTACTGAGTTCCAATCTACTTTGTTCTCTTTTGCCAAGTGTCGCTCTATGAGTAATTTTTCATTCGTCTGGTTGTCTGTCTGTTTGTCCGCACAGAATAAATATGATTTTCTCTGCAACCGTTGGTCCGATTGACTGGAAATTTTCACCATAGGTGCACCTCTTCCTGTAGATCTTTTAAAATGGGCTTCCGCTTCCGGTTTTGCCGGCAAGGTTGTGTTTGTTCCAAGCTCTCCACGCTATCAAAGTTAAGTATTTTTTGCCATTTGTATTTATGTCAAAACTGTATTTTTATTTTACGGTGTGTGTGCCTACTGTGTGTTTCTAGGAAGATCTCAGTGTAAATCGTGTATACCTGTATATAATCTTCAGTTGTTTCCTGCCGCGTTTTTCAGGCCTGGTCCCTCGAGGCTTTGTTGTCTTCTTTCGGCGGTCGTTTGTGGTCCATTTACTTTCGTTCTCTCACTGTTTTTTTTCCAGTCTTTCTTTTCACCCCATACTTCCCTGAACATCTTACCCTTTGTTTATAGTCTTAAATAAAAAAATAAAAAAATTAAAAATCGAATTTCCTTCTTTGTTCGTGTTCGTTCGTTCTTCGACCTCCTGTTGTTTTTTTTCTCTCCTTCCTTCATGACTCAATCCTCTCCAGCCAAAAGACACCTTTCCAATTCTATTTTTCACCATACTCCTTCAACTTTCTCCTTTTTCCTCTGATCCACTTTCACCTAACCTTCAAGAAAACATCAACGAATAATTTAATAAGTAGGCCTCTCCTCTCGTACTAACACATTTGCTTATTCCCTGTTCGTTACTTACTCCCTGTTCCTTCGTTCTCTGCTATCCTGGCTGTCAATCTCCTATTCTTCTGTTCCTGCTTCTGAACCTGTGCTGGAATCATTAATCCCCATTAGGAATACTTCATGCCCTCATTTAGGGAATTTTCCCAGATAGTTTTCACGATTTAGTTTTAAAATGTTTAAACTTTCTCCTGAAGTGTAGTATTCTGTTGTATATTATAACACACTTTTCTTCTTTTTCTTTAAAAGGTTGCTTTCGATTTGCTCACCAAATCTCTTCATTTTAAATAAAAATTCAATCTCTTACAGTTCTTCCTTCCTACATTCCCTAAACTCACCTGCATTCCACCCCTCATCCAACGTTTTCAAATGGACCTCTGACTCGAAAATCACAAGAAACACATTTTGGTATAAATGTTCGTTTTCCATTAATTGTCCAACACTTTCTAAAATCCAAACTCACCCCGCCCCTCCTAAACTCCCCCCTCACCCATCCCTTTCAACTCTCCACTCTTGCCTCTCCCCTCCTAAACTCCCCCTCACCCATCACCTCCCAAACTCCGCCCTCACCCTGCTCCTCATAAATTCCCCCCTCACCTCTCCCCTTCAAAACTCCCCCCTACCCCCCCCCCCCCTTCAAATCTCCCCACCCTCCTTTTTTCTCCAATTCTCCCATCTCACCTCTCCTCAAAGTGTCCTCCTCGCTTCCTCTCCCTTCCAACTCTTACTTCCATCTCCTCCAACCTTCTTCCTCGCTCTACCCCCCCCCCCCCTCAAACAACACCTCACTGTGCCTCACCCAATCACCATCAAACCTTTTGTCCTCCTCATCCCTCCCCTTCTCCCAGCTCTTCAGAAATCTCTGACACACAATCAACAGCTCTCCCTACCTCCTCCTCCTCTTGCTCATCTTACACTACCCCTCCCCTCCCCTGTCCTGTACTTGTGTTAGTGTTGAATAACCAATTGTCTCACTTGTGTTATTGTTGCAAAACCACTTTTCGCCCTTGTGTTAGTGTTGAATAACCACTTGTCTCACTTGTGCCAGGGTTGAAAAACCACTTTTTGCACTTGTGCTGGCGTTGAAAACCACTTTTTGCACTTGTGTTAGTGTTGATTAACCACCTGTCTCACTTGTGTTAGTGTTGCAAAACCACTTTTTGCACTTGTGTTAGTGTTGATTAACCATTTGTCTCACTTGTGTTAGTGTTGCAAACCACTTTCCGCACTTGTGCCAGTGTTGAATAACCACTTTACACACTCGTGCTAGTGTTGAAAACATCTTTTCACATGTGTTATTGTGGAATAACCACTTTTTGCACTCGTGTTAGTGTTGAAAAAACACTTTTCGGACTTGTGCTGGCATTGAAAGACTCTTTATGCACTTGTGTTAGTGTTGCAAAACCACTTTCCGCACTTGTGCTAGTGTTGCAAGACCACTTTTCTCACTCCTCTTTGTGGTGAAAACACTTTCCGCACTTGTGCTAGTGTTGAGAAGCACTTTTTGCTATTGTGTTGGTGTTGAAAACCACTTTTCATGCTCCTGTTAGTGTCCAAAATTACTGTTAGCACTTGTGTTAGTGTTGCAAAACTACTTTCCGCACTTCGACTGGCGTTGAAAACCACTTTTCGCACTGTTGTTAGTGTTTCAAAACCACTTTCCACACTTGTGCTGGCATTGAAAACCACTTTCCGCACTTGCGCCAGTGTTGCAAAACCACTTATCGCCCTCATCTTAGTGTTGAAAACCGCTTTCCGCACTTGTGTTAGTGTTGCAAAACCACTTGTCTCACTTGTGTCAGTGTTAAAAAACCACTTGACTCACTTGTGCTGGTGTTGAAAAACACTTTCCCGACTTGTGCTGTCGTTTTCCGGACTCGCACTTGTGTTAGTGTTGAATAACCACTTCTCTCACTTTTGCCAGGGTTGAAAAACCAATTTTTGCACCTGTGTTAGTGTTGAAAACCACTTTCCGCATTTGTGTTAGTGTTGCAAAATCACTTTCTGCACTTGCGCTAGTGTTGCAAAACCATTTTTCGCACTGGTGCTAGTGTTGAAAAACACTTTCCGCACTTGTGCTGGCGTGGCAAACCACTTTCCGCACTTGTGCTTGTGTTCTAAAACGACATTCCGCACTTGTGCTGGCATTGAAAACCACATTCCGCACATGAGCTGGTGTTGGAGAACCACTTTTTGCACTCCTCTTTGTGTTGAAAAACACTTTTCTCACTCGTGTTAGTGTTGAAAACCACTTTTCGCACTTGTGTTAGTGGTTGAAAACCACTTTTCGCACTTGTGTTAGTGTTGAAAACCACTTTTCGCACTTGTGTTAGTGTTGAAAACCACTTTTCGCACTTGTGTTAGTGTTGAAAACCACTTTTCACACTTGTGTTAGTGTTGAATACCACTTTTCACACTTGTGTTAGTGTTGAAAACCACTTTTCGCACTTGTGTTAGTGTTTAAAACCACTTTTCGCACTTGGGTTAGTGTTGAATACCACTTTTCACACTTGTGTTAGTGTTGAAAACAACTTTTCACACTTATGTTAGTGTTGAAAACCACTTTCCGCACTTGTGCTGGCATTGAAAAACCTCTTTATGCACTTTTGTTAGTGTTGAATAACCACTTGTCTCACTTGTATTAGTGTTGCAAAACCACTTTTCGCACTTGTGTTAGTGTTGAATAACCACTTGTCCCACTTCTGCCAGGGTTGAAAAACCACTTTTCGCACTTGGGTTAGTATTGCAAAACCACTTGGCAGACTCGTGTGAGCATTGATAACCACTGCCCGCACTTGTGCTGGCATTGAAAACCACTTCTCGCACTTGCTTTGGTGTTGCAAAACCACTTTTCACACTTGTGCTAGTGTTGAAAACCACTCTTCGCACTTGGGTTAGTGTTGCAAAACCACTTGTCTCACTCGTGTTAGTGTTGCAAAACCACTTTCCGCACTTTCGCTTGTGTTGAAAAGCACTTTCCGGACTTGTGCTGTCGTGGAAAACCACTCTCCGCACTTGTGCTCGTGTTGAATACCACTTTTTGCACTTGTGTTAGTGTTGAATAACTAATTGTCTCACTTGTGTTAGTGTTGCAAAACCACTTTTAGCACTTGTGTTAGTGTTGAATAACCACTTGTCTCACTTGTGCCAGGGTTGAAAAACCACTTTTTGCACTTGTGTTAGTGTTGAAAACCACTTTCCGCACTTGTGTTAGTGTTGAAAATCCTCTTGTCTCACTTGTGCCAGTGTTGAATAACCACTTTACACACTCGTGTTATTGTTGAATAACCACTTTTCGCACTTGTGCTAGTGTTGAATTATTTTTTCGCGCTTGTCTTAGTGTTGCAAAACCACTTTTAGCACTCGTGTTAGTGTTGAAAAACCACTATTCGGACTTGTGTAATTTTTGCAAAACTAATTTTCGCAGTTGTGCTGGCGTTGAAAACCTCTTTACGCACTTGTGTTAGTGTTGCAAAACCATTTTCCGCACTTGTGCTTGTGTTGCAAAACCACTTTTCACACTCCTCTTAGTGGCAAAAACACATTCTGCACTTGCGCTAGTGTTGAGAAGCACTTTTTGCTCTTGTGCTGGTGTTGAAAACCACTTTTCATGCTCCTGTTAGTGTTCAAAATTACTTTTAGCATTTGTGTTTGTGTTGCAAAACTACTTTCCGCACTTCGACTGGCGTTGAAAACCACTTTTCGCCCTTGTGTTAGTGTTTCAAATCCACTTTCTGCACTCATGCTGGTGTTGAAAACCACTTGGGTTAGTATTGCAAAACAACTTTAAGCACGTTGCGCGAGTGTTGCAAAACCACGTTCCGCACTTCGACTGGCGTTGAAAACCACTTTTCGCCCTTGTGTTAGTGTTTCAAATCCACTTTCTGCACTTGTGCTGGCGTTGAAACCACTTTTTGCACTTGTGTTATTGCTGAATAACCACTTTTCGCACTTGTGTTAGTGTTGATTAACCACTTGTCTCACTTGTGCCAGTGTTGAATAACCACTTTACACACTCGTGCTCGTGTTGAAAACCACTTTTCGCATTTGGGTTAGTGTTGCAAAACCACTTGTCTCACTCGTGTTAGTGTTGAATAACCACTTATGTCACTTGTGTTAGTGTTGAAAAACCACTTTCCGCACTTGCGCTCGTGTTGAAAAACACTTTCCGGACTTGTGCTGTCATGGAAAACCACTCTCCGCACTTGTGCTGGTGTTGAAAACCACTTTTTGCACTTGTGTTAGTGTTGATTAACCAATTGTCTTACTTGTGTTCGCATTGCAAAACCACTTTTTGCACTTGTGTTAGTGTTGAAAATCCACTCGTCTCACTTGTGCCAGTGTTGAATAAACATTTTACACACTCGTGTTAGAGTTGAAAACCACTTTTCACACATGTGTTATTGTTGACATAAGCACTTTACACACTCGTGCTAGTGTTGAAAAACATTTTTTGCGCTTGTCTTAGTGTTAGTCTAGTAGGAAGACTAGGTCCCCCTGCACCCCCCGGAGATATACTTCTAATCAGTGTTTCTAGATTGGAAAAAATGTGTAGAAAATGACTAGCTATGGCCCCAAGCTGAAAAAATGTCCCACATACCATTTTTATGCAAATTACTGCTGCCATTATCAAAAAAACGATTTTTGACATATCTCAGCCAATATTGCAGATAATTGAAAAATGAAGGTGTCTAGACCCATGTTTTGAAGGGCATAGATCATGATAGAACTATTCATAACATGATTACATGTGTCTATGGTATACTAGTATGCTAATTAGTGCTTTATTTACAAAATAATCACAGTTTTACGAAATAATAGACTCATATTAAGGTCCGTCTACACAGACGTTAACACAAAGTTTTATTTTTCTAAATATTACAACTGTCAAAATAGTCCTAGCACTCAATGTGACCACTCTTCTCTTGCTTGTTTTAGATAAACATCATTAGCATTAGTGATTCTACACTGAGTCAGTCATCATCATTTTCATCGAAATCGTCAGAGTCAAACTCTTCTTCTCCTTCCTCTTCCTCCTCCTCTTCGTGCTCTCCTGTGTTCAGAAGATCCACCAGTGAGGTTGGTAGGATGGGACCACTGGACCACATTGGTTTCAACAGTCCTTCATCAGTCCTTATCCATCCTTGCTCCTCATAAGGTTTTGGCTTTTCGATGATAGGTTGATCGGCTCTTTTGTACAATGCTACGCGGTGGTTCACACGCTGGATGTGCGGCTTCAGGGCAGACTGGCATGGAGGAAGGCGAGCCAGATCAACCTTGGACTTGGATGTGAGGGTCTTGTCCTCTCCCACCATTTTTCGTAGCAGCTTGGCACGGACAATGTCCACTGATGACTCGCGACTCTGGCCGTACATCACACAGGTGAATTTTTCTAACTGCCTCTCCACCTCAGGGTTGGCATCCCAGTTGTCACCCAGTTCACCGAATGCCCTGTGAAACCTGGGATTCTTCTCCAGCTTTTTCAAGGGCCCGACTTTTCCCTTCCCTTTGAAGGCACTGGTGCAGTCTTCTCCGCTGAACACATAGTACCCCAGGAGAGTGGCACAGTAGTCCTCTCCCAGGGATTCTGCCAGCTCAGAGACGTTGACAAGTTGGCGATGCTTCCCTGACCCTGTATCCAGGTACACCGTCAGCTTGATGTTGTGGGCATGGTGGAGCAGGATCAGGAGGATGTCTGTGTCCGGTGTTCTGACTACAGCGTTCTTGTATCCGATGGTAGCAGCATGATGGAGGTACAGAACCACCCTGGTATCAGTCTCTTCCTGGTTGCTGTAGATCGTGGGGAGTTCACGTACCTCGACCTGAAACACAAAAAGGCACCGCATTTCAATCACCAGTCACTGCCAGTTTCAGATCTAGACAAACATCACAGGTAATCACCTTTTTTTCAGGAAAAATTACAAATTGAATCGCCATTCACGAAGGGCTTTCAATTTTACCTTGCCATTCGTTGAGGCAAGTTGGTGGGCCTTCCCCTCCACGATCAGCACAGCCATCTCTGTTCTCTCCAGCCTGGTAGCTGCCTCTTGTCCACTCCACACTTTCAGAAGAAGCTGGCACATCTGCTTTTTGTTGTCGTCATTTGCAAGGAACATTTTGAAGTCATATGGCTTCCTGGTTGCTGGTCCAGCCAGAATGATCTTCTCTGAGCTGCCCCGCCTCAGCCTTTCCTGCGCTTTGATTGACTCAGGATGGTAACTGTCAGTGGAGAACAGAAAGTGCTGCTTGGCCACCATCTGATCAAGCACCTGCAAGCATATCTCACCACATGTTGGGGGAAGGTTGGCAAGGGTATGCAGCAGCGCCATTCCATCCTGGATGAACAGGGCATCCTTGGGGTATTGCAGATCTTGTGGTGTGGTGTCCTCTAAAAGGTAGTGCAGAATGGAGGCTTTGTTGGTTTTGCAGAAGAACCCATCTGGTGTCCCAAGGCTAGGAGGCACTGGCATCAGGCAGTACTTCATGAGTTCTCCCAGGTCTAATGGCTCATCTTGACTCTGAGACTTGACAAGGAGCAGGAATGCAAGGTTGCTTTGCTCCTGATACTGGATGACCTGGAATGATAAATGGTGATTGGTTGATATGTACTACAGGAAGGACTACAGGTGAAAATTATTCATGTGCTATAAATTGGCATATTTACAATCTTTACATTGTTCATTGATGTGCACTGTCTTTAATAAACAAATTTGGAGTTCAATCTTGTATCTCAATATAGCATGTACAGGACGCCATTTAAAAATACAACATAAAATACAAAAGCACTTGGGTATTGGATTACATCCTTACCTTGCCCTGTGAGGATGTTAGTGTGATCTTCTTGTTACTAGCCTCCATGGTCTTGAGTTTCTTTCTCTTGATTGGGTTGAAGAAGCTCTCAGGTTCTCCGCTTTCCAGGCGCCTGATGAAGTCAGCTTTCGCAGCTTTCCCCACAGCTTCTGCTTGTAACACATCCATCTCAACATCCATGGGGACGGGAGCACCAGAGGCCAGGCAGTAGAGTTTGTCCTTATCAATGATGGTGAACGGATTGGTGAAGTTCTTGATAGTAGTTAGGGTTCGCTGAACGGCCTCCTCGCCTTTTCTGATCTCTGCCTTCTCTAGTTCACGATGTCTCCCTGCTCTTGGGCAGTCTGGGTCATCGATGAGATCCACCATCTCAAGGGTCTTTTCATAGAACTGTGCCCGTGCTGTGGTTGTTCGGCACCATCTCTGGTATGCCCCAAACTGACTGTACAGGCCAGCAAAGCCACCTGAAAAGTGAACATATTTTAATTGCATAACCCAATCATTAAAAGGGAAATGTTTTGTAAGAGCAGTTTACATCATATAAAGCTGGTTTCTACAGTTTCAAATGTATAATGTACTGAAAGAAAATGATGTACCTGATGATTTAGCAAAGCGCATGAACGTTTCTTCCATTGTCTTGTCGACAGCACTGAGTGCCCCTGGTATCATCGAGCGAGCCACTGCGATTGCACCCATAGTAAGCAGGTCCTTGGCCCCTGGGTGCGTGCTTTCCAGATTTGTCAGGTGGACTTCCAGCCAAGTCAGATATCTGTAAAGTACAGAGAGGGAAATACTGTAGACATTTATTGGAATAGCTCCTCTCATAATACATGAACCCAAGTATCAATTAAAATCTACTCAGTGATGGTTATACATTTTACCATGTATGCTACACAAACCTGGAGTAGTTGTGTCCGTCAAAGGCGAAGAAGATATCTGCCATCTCTCCGTTACACTTGTGAAACAGCTGGAGGTTGTTGGTCTTCACAGAGTGGAGGAGCATGAAGACAAGATGGCAGTGGGTAATGAACGACATCCAGAAGGCAGCTGTCTTCCCCAGGTGGCCCTTGCGCACCTTTTCCTCAAAGGCATGGTACTTTTTGATGAGGAGTAGAGTTGAGGGGTCTTTGAGGGCTTCATCGAGGTGCTCTCGGTTGCAAGACTGGGTCATTCTGAGAAGCACAGCAGGGTCAGAGATCATGATGTTCTCCTCCTCAGTGAATCTCTCCATCAACAGCCTCTCCATTGCCTCACACACTGTTTTGAGGCAAAAGAGGGACTTTGCGTAGGCCTTTCCACTGAGAACACCTTTGAGAGATCCACTTGTTACTAGTTGTGCCTCAAAGAGAATCTCTGCATATCCAGAACCACGCATCTTGTGTCCAGTGAGCATCCCGATGTAGTTCATGGATGTGTGGAAGGGTCCAATCGTTACTACATGACTAGCAAATTCATTTGGCCAGCGCCAGATGATGGGAAGGGCTTTCATGCAGACACCCAGATCAAATGTATTCAGGACCCATCTCTGACCCACCTCAGCAGTTGCTGCCTCGGAACGCTTCAGTAGCTCACGAACAACTGCGTTGTCTGTGATCGGTTGGTGGATAGGCGTGCAGTAGTCGACTGTTGATTTGCTGGGTGGGGGAGAACCAGTTGCAGAGGTGAATCCCCCTAGCCCAGGCACAGGCTGCAGGCCACAGCTTCCGATGTATCTGATGAAGAGCCAGATGTAGTACTCTTGCATCGTAGTGGCATAGACTGTGTCATTCTCTGCTGGCGGTGTGAATGATGAGCCTTCAGGGAACTTCGGGCCAACGCGAGTAAAGTGCAAGGGTGGGAGAGTTTTTGGTGTGTCGACCTTCAGGCTACGCTGTTGTGACCTATTGATGGTAGGTAGCATTCGGTCCTTGCTGCTCTCGAACCCGGGCTTGACCTCCTGCACCATGATTCCTCCAGCACTGTTTACAATGTTGCTGCCGTGCACACTGGTAGTGGTTTTATTCAAGTTGTCCCACTCACAGTGGAATACAAGGTTGCCCTCTCCTGTCACAATTTGTGGTGTACGATACATGTAATCATGTTATGAATAGTTCTATCATGATCTATGCCCTTCAAAACATGGGTCTAGACACCTTCATTTTTCAATTATCTGCAATATTGGCTGAGATATGTCAAAAATCGTTTTTTTGATAATGGCAGCAGTAATTTGCATAAAAATGGTATGTGGGACATTTTTTCAGCTTGGGGCCATAGCTAGTCATTTTCTACACATTTTTTCCAATCTAGAAACACTGATTAGAAGTATATCTCCGGGGGGTGCAGGGGGACCTAGTCTTCCTACTAGACTATGTTGAATAACCACTTTTCGCACTCGTGCTAGTGTTGAAAAACATTTTTCGCGCTTGTCTTATTGTTGCAAAACCACTTTTCGCACTTGTGTTAGTGATTCAAAACCACTTTCCACACTCGTGCTGGCGTTGAAAACCACTTTCCGCACTTGCGCCAGTGTTGCAAAACCACTTATCGGCCTCATGTTTGGTGTTGAAAACCACTTTCCGCACTTTAGACTGTGGAGCAAGCCCATTTAAGATGTTATTTCGTAGTCCCCTCATTGGCAGAGGCCAAAAACCTCTGTCAAATGTATGAAAAATATAATAATCGCAAAATCGTTTTGTTCTCTCAATAAACATCCCGTCTCTTCTTGAAAATCAATAAAATAAAAGCTTTATTTGGTCTCGGAATATCTGTTAAAATCGGCTATAAATAACCCTGCATCGACGAAATGAACCAATCACAAAGCAGTTATAGCATCCTCGTTCGCGACTGAAGAATACTTGACAACAACATGGCGGACTACGCCACTTCCGCGAAAGCCGTGGTAGCTGATAAAAACAGATGTTTCATTCACTTTTCTTCAGTAAATGAAGCCGTTCTGAAACCATTTACCGATACAACTTGGTCCAGAGCATTGGAATGTGCTCAGGTTTGGAAGAGTTCTGACGGAGAAAAGGCCAAAATCGCCACCGATTTCATAAGTTCCATCGGCGGACTGTGTGCAATTAGATCTACCCAGTACCAGTACAACAGCTACGACTACGAGTACAAGTGATCCGACTATGAGTGGTCGCCATAACAAGACAATGTAAGGAAATGGCCGGCAAAAGTCAACGAGCAGTTATGAGAAAGGATCTGACAGTGAGTCGCATGACGCGAGATGAGGAAGATGTGAACCGCATCATCGAGACAACTTCAAATCTAACTAACCCATTTGAAGAGTCGGAAATGGCATCAAGTGAAGTAGTACATCTCGCGTCCGGTGTTGTGGCATCACCTGAAGTGTCAAATGATCTCCTGACGACCGAAGAAAAGGGAGATGCTGCCTTTCTTCATTATTGCCAAGAAAGGCTCCAGAACGAGGAGAAATCTATCCAGGACACTCTACCAAAAGCAAAGCTCAAAACGTTCACTGAGATGTCAAAGACAATGGTCTCACGTGTGAGAGGGAAAGAGGTTGCCTTGAAGAGTGACAGGGACCTTTTTGCCAGACTTGTGATCATTGGCAAGGTGAGGTGTGTGAACCTCCAAAACATGATGACTTACTCACTTGGGCCTTTGCCTCTTCCAATAGCAAAAAGTGATGGTTGCTTGGTCAAAACCAACAAGGCAAAGCTCATTCATATGTTAGAAGAGGTAAAAGTGCCAGAAGCTGGTGAGATACCACTGGGGCCTCCAAAATGTGGTGTTTGGATTGTGGATGGCATGGCGCTTCTTCAACAACTAAACCAGAAGAATATGCCACAGACCTTTGGGCAGCTTGCTGTTAAAATACTGAAGCAACTGGTCAACATCAGCTTCTTGAACAAATCTCAGTGTATGCACTTTGTAACTGACACCTACCCTGAAGTCAGCATTAAAAATGCAGAGCGCAAAAGAAGAGCAGCCAGTGGATCACAAAAAATAAAGATCGCAAAACCAGAACAAAAAATTCCTAGGCAATGGAAAAAATTCCTCGCAAACGGCCACAACAAGCATCAGCTGGTGAAATTCCTTGTGACAGAATGGAAGAGATGCAAGGCAGACCAGCTCAAAGGAATTCACTTGGTTGTAGCCCATGAAGACAAATGTCATTCAATTTGTACAGACACAGACGGAACTGTCAAGTTCAAAGCAATAGAAGAATGATCCTGTGATCACAAGGAAGCAGATACTCGCATGCTATTACACGCAAAGTACATAGCTGCTACAAGTAACAGCCCACCAGTTATCATCAGGAGCCCAGATACAGATGTATTTGTGATTGCCTTGGGACTTACTAATCAAATCAGTTCACCGCTGTACTTTTATACTGGTAGAGAGGACAAAGTGCGCACAATTGATGTCGGTGCTGTTCAGCAGGAGTTGGGAGATGAACTGACGGAAGCTCTCATAGGATTCCACTGTTTCACCGGTTGTGATTCGGTCAGTTCCTTTTATGGAAAGGGGAAACAAAGAGCCTTTAAACTACTGCAGAAGAATCCCACCCTTATAGAGTCATTCAAGGAACTTGGTACATCTTATGACATATCTGAAGAGATGGTCAGTCGTCTGGAAGAGTTTGTATGCCTACTGTATGGGCAGAAGGAAATTACTTCAGTAAATTAAGTGAGATATCTCATGTTGAAGACAGCAACCAGAACTGAAAGTGTCATGCCCCCAAACCAGGACTCCCTCAAAAAGCACATCCAGAGAGCTAACTATCAAGCCAGCATCTACAAGAAAAGCCTGGTGCAACACCAGGATCTGCCATCTCCTGCAGGCAATGGTTGGAAGATGGATGGCAATGAGCTCACAATTGACTGGATGGACCTAGCTCCAGCTCCTGAAAGTGTTCTAGAACTTGCATTCTGCAGATGTAGGGGATCAAAGTGTAAACCTCCAAATGCTGATGAGTCATGCTGTATCTCTCTTGGACTGAGATGTACAGATCTGTGCCAGTGCAAGAAATGTGAGAACATTCAGCTCCCAACAGACATTGAAGAGACAGAAGACCCCGACAATGGTGAAGGTGATGATGAGGAATATGGAGAGGACCTGTAAGTTCGCAAGTAAGGTGCTCAAGTATAAAAGAATATAATACAAACATAAAGTGTATGCTACTCTATATATGACAAGGCAATTTCACCTAGTATATTTTACTAAATAAATTGGTAATAACATGATCAGACAAGTTATGTCGCTTTTTTGTGCAGATTTTTGATTGGGTTTAATGATCTGAATGCGTTTTCATGCACTGTCCATTACAAAACTACAATAATCTTTGGTTAGGTTAACCCATCCAGGACGAACCCCACGTCCCCACGTATTAGTGGTTTGGTGAAATAACTGTTACAGTCATAAACATCATACATACATGAGCAGAAAGAGCAAAAAAAAATACAAACTTTGAGCCCATTTTTGTCACAGTGCGAGATATAGTTCATTCACAGCTATATTTATTAATGTGAATAGCACTAAATCATCAAATTGGCAACAATGGAACATTCAAAATCACTATTTTTCCATTCAAATTGGCAATTTTATAATTAAGTTTATGTTTATATTTTCATTTCTAATAACCTACATCCCTTTGTAAATACTTTAATAGTGCAAGAAAAAAAATATATTGCCAATTTGACTAATTAATAGATTATATAATTAATGTGCACTAAAAAAATAGGGAACAATGCATTTTCTTCCTTGCTAACTATTGACAATTCAATTTATAAAGTTTATTTCCAATGCCAATGAGGAGACTACGAAAATATTTATCCAAGACATTAATAAGCCATCGCCCCACTGTCTACTTGTGTTAGTGTTGCAAAACCACACTCACTTGTGTCAGTGTTGAAAAACCACTTGACGCACTTGTGCCAGTGTTGAAAAACACATTCCGGACTTGTGCTGTCGTTTTCCGGACTCGCACTTGTGTTCGTGTTGAATAACCACTTCTCTCACTTTTGCCAGTGTTCGCAAAACCATTTTTTACACTTGTGCTAGTGTTGAAAAACACTTTCCGCACTTGTGCTGGTGTTCGAAAACCACATTCTGCACTTGTGCTGGCATTGAAAACCACTTTCCGCACATGTGCTGGTGTTGCAGAACCATTTTTGCACTCCTCTTTGTGTTGAAAAACACTTTTCTCACTCGTGTTAGTGTTGAAAACCACTTTTCGCACTTGTGTTGGTGTTGAAAACCACCTGTCTCACTTGGGCCAGTGTTCAATAACCATTTTATACACTCGTGCTGGTGTTGAAAAACACTTATCACACGTGTTATTGTTGAACAACCACTTTTCGCACTTGTGTTAGTATTGCAAAACCACTTGTCAGACTCGTGCTCGCATTGAAAACCACTGTCCGCACTTGTGCTGGCATGGAAAACCACTTTTCGCACTTGCTTTTGTGTTGCAAAACCACTTTTCACACTTGTGCTAGTGTTGAAAACCACTTTTTGCACTTGTGTTAGTGTTGAAAAGCACTTTCCGCACTTGTGTTAGTGTTGAAAATCCACTTGTCTCACTTGTGCCAGTGTTGAATAACCGCTTTACACACTCGTGTTAGTGGTGAAAACCACTTTTCACACATGTGTTATTGTTGAATAACCACTTTTCGCACTCGTGCTGGTGTTGAAAAACATTTTTCGCACTTGTCTTAGTGTTGCAAAACCACTTTTTGCACTTGCTCCCCATTTGCACTTGCTACCTGATGCTCCCCATCCCTCTTTCTTAACGGTATGGACCTCAAACATCCGGGGCCTTCGCTCAAACCTGATTGAAATCTCCATACATGTTGCTTCTGACAGACCAGACTTAATCTGCTTAACATAAACTTTCCTCCTTCAAGATACAAACCAATCTCTGATTCCTTAATATCTCTCCCTGGTTACTCCCTCCTCCGGTATGATATACCTGAGCCTCGTCCTGGAGGCGGGGTTGCAATATTTATCAAAAACTCTCTTCCTCACTCTCCCTGCACTGCCCTCTCTCCATCTCACCCCCAGGTGTACCTCTGGCTATGGCTTCCCCTTCGCTCCCACCTTTTATTAATATGTGTGTTGTACCGTCCACCAAACATTGATGACTCCATCTGCATCGTCGATGTCAGATAATATGGACCAACTTCTATCTACTCATCCCAACTCTCTCTTCCTCATATATGGTGATTTAAACTGTCATCATGCCAGTTGGCTGGGTGTGGGTACCCCTCTCACCAGCCATAGCACCTCAGCAAAGGACTTCTGCGACCAACTGGGACTGACACAATCTGTCAATTTCATGACCAGGATCTCAGTCAATGGAGTATCCTCTCTTCTAGACTTGGTTATGACAAACCTCCCTGCACATGCCTGCTGTTATTCTTCTTCTCCAATCGTGTCTTCTGACCATATGCTTGTTAAAATGGACATCTCTCTGGCCATTCTCAGAGAGCCTCCTCAGCATTGACGAATCTGGCATTTCACTCAGGCCAACTAGCACACTCTTCAAGCAGCCATAAATCATCTGGACTGGTCGCCCATCTCTACTGCCTCTGACATCAACTCATCCTGGGAATTTTTCCAAAGTAAATTGCTCTCTCTCATGCACAGATTTATCCCATCTCGTCTTCAGTTGTCATACCCTTCCTCCCATCCATGGTATACGGAATTTTGTGGTGAGGCAGTTGCCCTGAAACAACTTGCCTTCGCCTCCTGGAAGGCAAATCCAATGGAAGGCAATCTCATTTCCTTTCACAAAGCCCGGAACAAGTGTGTGTCCACCCTCAGGGGAGCGAGGAAACAATTTCTCTCTACTCTCAAGACTGAGCCTGGTGTTGGCTTAGCGGTTAGGGTGCCGGCTTGGGATCCTAGGATCCTGGGTTCGAATCCTGGTCGATCGCTGAATTAACGCCAGGGGGGTTGACTCAGCCTGTCATCCTTCCGAGGTCGGCAAATTGAGTACCAGCTTGCTGGGATGAATGATCCTGGTGTGTACCCCGGTTTAGAATAGGTACACCGTATCCCTGCGCATCGTAAGAGCGTGACCAAGGGTTGGCGTCAGGAAGGGCATCCGGCCATAAAATCATTGCCTCAAACAGGGAACCATGATTGTCATGGGGCTCGCAAGGCTAACCCCCGCTCTAGCGGGGAAAATGGCCTTAAAACGATCATTCATTCATTCATTCATTCATTCATTCATATTCTCAAGACTGAACTCTCAAACCTGTCTCCCTCTTTCAAATTCTGATGGCATCTGGTCAAATATGTTTCTGGTGTTTGTTCCCCCTCTATCCCCTCCCTTACCTCAAACAGCTACACATCTGACTCCACACGTGAAAAAGCTGAATACCTCAACTCTGTGTTTGCCTCAAAATCTTGGGTCCCAAACCCGTCTCTCTGTGTACCCACCGTAGCCAGTCGTACCCAGCTGCTCCTGTTCTCTGTGCCTTCTCTCCTGACAAGGTGGAGAAGTTTCTGTGAATCCTCGACTCTGATTCTGCAATTGAACCAGACGGCATCAGCCCATGGGTCCTAAAATCCTGCTATGCTGCTCTTTCACACCCTCTCTTTGTTCTCTTCACCCTTTCTTTTCTCAAGGTCATCTGCCATCAGTTTGGAAATCAGCCAACTTTACCGCTTTACACAAAAAATGTGCAACAATAGTCTACTTGCCAAGCCTATAGAGCCCTCTTGTGAACCCGGAAATGTTGAGTACCCCAACGCTTTAAGTTAGAAATGTACAGTATGGGTCCCCAGCACTTAGAAACTGCCGGATGCTAACTTGCATATGTTGGGCAATTAGCAAAATTAGCATTAACCCTATCAAACATAGGCCTGGGACACTGAAATTTCTGTTTCGCTGTATTGCTCCGTTTGAATGCTTCGTGTGAGCAAACTATTTGAAGGATCTGTATGAAATTTGGACATAATACACTTAGACAGATATGCTTTCCGTGAGTGTTCTTATAAAAATTTCCTGCGATCAAAATTTCATGTGAAAAAAGGGATGTAAAAGCCGAGGATTTTTTTTCACCCAACATTTTTTTGCGCGGTTAGCGCCCCTACTCTCATGTTGAGCTACAGTTTCAATGTTAGTGTTTATTTGAACAGATCGTAACCTGGCACGTTCAACGCACTAAGCCCCATCTCGCTAGCTGCTATAGTTTTTGAGATATTGATTATTTAGATTAATTTTTAGTCCGGCTATGGGTGGATTGTTTCATCACCCCTACCCTAATAGCTCACAGGTTCTGGCGAGCAGAAAGAGAGGGTGATTGGATGCTGCAACAACACTGCCTTGAAGAGATGCTGCCCTATTTCTTTGCTGCCGGTCATCACCACTACGCAAGATGGATCACATGGCATCTGCACGACATGCAGTACCTTCCTGCTACTGCCAAAGATGACCTTTACGCTGGAAGCCATGTGTGGCGCCACTCTGATGGTGCAGCTGCAGTGAGTGGAGACATGTTTGGGGAGCAGACATGCATCAAGCAAGGGAAGGGAGTAGGAGGCATGAAGGGCATCTCCACCCTGAGCAGGTCGCCGTGTGGATCCAATCTTTCGGCATCTGCTCCTATCTCTCCAAGTCATTGGATGAGATTTACGACGATGCTGAAGCACCGGATAAGACAATGAAGCCCAACAGACACAAAGACGAGGGTAAAGGACGGCGGGAATTGGACGTGGAGGACCGGGCTAAAATCCTGAGAGTGCTACAGGAAAACTCCCATCCACTCACCATAGAGAGCGCGACCCTCCACCATATCATAAATGGCCAGGTGGCAGATGAAAAGGTGAATGTGCAAGATGCATTGAAGATCGGACAGGACATGAGCACACTGTTCTCTTCATCACTTCCTGAGAGATTTCATGCGCCCATCTCAAATAAGGTGGTGACAATGACATTCACCAAAAAAAGAGTGAAGGTCAATGCGAAGATCATATGTGACCTTGAGGCGTTGTTTGCTCGGCTGCTGGTGGTGGGGAGCAAGAGAAGAATGGAGCTCTCTGCCCTCTTTGACTATGAGCTCGGCCCGGTCCCTGCATCCATCATCGATGAGTATGGATGCCTCAGGAAGGGTAACAAGTCTGTGATCGTCCAGCGTCTTGGAATCCTTGCCCCCAATCCCCACCCACCACATGTTGTACTCGTTGATGCATCGCAGCTCATCTACCATGTGGTGTGGCCATCGTCAGGCACTGTGGCTGACCTCGCAGCCAGCATGGGGTGCCGGCTTAATCGCTACATCACCAAAACATTTGTCATCTTTGACCGGTATGAGCAAGTCTCTGCCAAAGACCACGAGAGGCAGAGAAGAGCTGGGGAGAGCTCAACAGAGTACCGACTCTCACTGACAACCCCTCTACCTAGCCGCGACAAAGTGATGAAGAACAAGACAAACAAACGGAGACTGGGTGAGCTCCTGTGCACACACAGCATAGGAGATCACATCAAGATGGTCAGCAAAGCAGACAGTATTGTCACTCATGACGAGGCTGACGTCTCCCTCATCTCATACATGTTGGATGCAGCCAGTCGCGGAGCTGAAACTGTCCGCATTCTCAGCGACGACACTGATGTTTTCGTACTCATGGTCTATTGGTGCTGGAAGGTGGGTATCACATGTAACCTGCAGATGGAGAGATGGGATGGCACTATTCTCAACATCAATTCGACAGTAGAGAATCTCGGTGAGCAGTGTCGCTCCATCCTGGCTATGCATGCTCTCTCCGGATGTGACACCACCTCCTATCCCGCGGGGAAAGGGAAGGTGTCCGCACTCAAGGCCATGAGAGTAGTACCTGGTGACCTGCTTCACTTCATCAGAGAGGAGGGAGCTACTGATTTACAGATTACAGAGGCAGTGAGTGGTTTCTTCCTGACTCTGTACAACGAGAGGGAGTCGGCATCTCTGAACGTCGCCAGATATGACATCTACCGAAAGCGCAAAACCCCCCCAGCACTGAAGACACTGCCTCCTACAGAGCGCAACGCTCTCCTCCATGGACGGCATGCCCATCTACAGGTGCTGCTTTGGAAAGCAGCAGACTGCCCTGACCCACCAGCTGTGGACATAACAGAGTTTGGATGGAATAAGAAGGAAGGCGAGAAGGGAGAGGAAGTCATCATGCCCATCCTGGATGCAAGCCCCGTTGCTCCTCCTGCCGTGTTGGAAATGATCAGCTGTAACTGCAAAGCTGGGTTAAAGCCCTGTTTAACAGCAAAGTGCAGCTGCATAGCTGCAGGCCTGGCCTGTACCAGCTACTGCTTCTGCAAAGGCTCTGATAGTACATGTTGCAACACACTCACACACTCACAGCAAGAAGAGCAATATGACAAGAATGTAGAGACAGGAGAAGAAGATGAAGACGATGAGGATGAGTTTTATGATGAGGATATGCTTTATAACAGTGCAGAGTAGTAGAAGTGCAAGACGCTCTTTCTTGATGGAAGTTTTATGTTGTGTAACTAGTGCACATATTTTTCAGCTCTGATAATTTTGGGTATACTTGTGTTTTAATTTTGAGGATATTATTTACCCATAGTCATATTATTCTAGTTTGGTATGGTACTTGCCTTTGTTACCTCTAATACCTGTGAATAAAAGTGGAGCAATAGAGCGAAACAGAAATTTCAGTATCCCAGGCCTATGTTTGATAGGGTTAATGCTATTAATGCTAATTTTGCTAATTGCCCAACATATGCAGGTTAGCATCCGGCAGTTTCTAAGTGCTGGGGACCCATACTGTACATTTCTAACTTAAAACTTTGGGGTACTCAACATTTCCGGGTTCACATTGGTGGCAAGTAGACTACAAGTACAGATACATTCAAAGTACACCACCCCCATGCCAAATAATTAAATATCCTACAGCGCGGCATTGCCGGGGTGCCTCCGGCGCCCGGCAGTACCGCAGTGCAGCTCGTAGAGGCTGCATTGGGAGGGGAGAGGTGTACGCCAATTGATTGATTAATTGTATAATTAAAATCAATAAAAGATTATCACAAAATATTTTCTTAATCAATTGGCTAATAGCATAACCAAACACTAGTGCTTCATCCGAAGATGTATCTTTTAGAAATTTAATTAAATAAGTCATTAATAAAAAATTAAATAATTAATTGATTAATCAATAAATAATTAATCGATTAAATGATTAATCAAAAAATCAAAAATATCCTTGATAGCCACATCACTTGGTCACTGTCATGTCCAAATATTAGCTTCCCAGGTCAAAAGGTGCTTGAGATATTGGCCAAATGAGAAAGAAAATAAATAAATGATTAATAATGAAAATAAATAAATAATAATCATTTAAAAATTAAATTATTAATTAATTCGGTCACAGAACACATACACCACCACCATTTCATCAGAACGTGTAACTGTTTTTTAAAGGTTTTTTTTAGTAATTAATCGAATAATTAAATAATTAATCGATTAATTGATCAATTGATTAATCAATAAATCAAAAATATCCTTGATAGCCACATCACTTGGTCACTCATGTCCAAATATTAGCTTCCCAGCTCAAAAGGTGCCTGAGATATTGGCCAAATGAGAAAGAAAATAAATAAATGATTAATAATGAAAATAAATAAATAATAATCATGAAAAAATTAAATTATTAATCAATTCGGTCAGAGAACACATAAACCACCACCATTTCATCAGAATCTGTAACTTAAAAAAAACAAAAAATTAGTCATTAATCAAATAATTAAATAATTAATCGATTAATTGATTAATTGATTAATTAATAAATCCAAAATAGCCTTTGCATCCAAATCACCTGGTCATTGGCATGTCCAAATATCAGCTTCCTAACTCAAAAGGTGCCTGAGTTCATGGTCAGAAGAGAAGGGAAATTTGATTAATTAAATAAGTACTGAATTAATCGCTAATAATTAAATAACTCCTCAATTAATTGATTAATCAAAAAACAAAAAATACTGTTTTTGACAAAGGTCTTGCTCCCTATTGTGCCGAAATTTCAGCTTCCCAGCTCAAAGGATGGCTGAGATATCGTCCGGACAAACAAACAAACAAGAAAACAAGAAAGAAAACAACCAGAGTGAAAACTGAGTACTCCCTTTCAGCGTGCGTCACTGCCGAGCCGCCTTCGGTGCCCAGCAATGACCTTTTGCAATGCCTGGAGATGGCATAGGAAAGGTGCGGTGTACAACAAGAAAACAATCAAGTACACATACATTCAAAGTACACCGCCCCCATGCCAAATAATTAAATATCCTACAGCGCGTCATTCCCGGGGCGCCTCTGGCGCCCGGCAATACCGCAGTGCAGCTCATAGAGGCTGCATTGGGAGGGAGAGGTGTACACTAATTGATTGATTAATTGTATAATTAAAATCAATAAAAGTGTATCACAAAATCTTTTCTTAATCAATTGGCTAATGGCATAACTAAACCACTCGTGCTTCATCCGAAGATGTATCTTTTAGAAATGTAATTAAATAACTCATTAATAAAAAATTAAATAATTAATTGATTAATCAATAAATAATTAATCGATTAAATGATTAATCAATAAATCAAAAATATCATTGATAGCCACATCACTTGGTCACTGTCATGTCCAAATATTAGCTTCCCAGCTCAAAAGGTGCCTGAGATATTGGCCAAATGAGAAAGAAAATAAATAAATGATTAATAATGAAAATAAATAAATAATAATCATAAAAAAATTATATTATTAATCAATTCGGTCAGAGAACAAACCACCACCATTTCATCAGAATCTGTAACTAAAAAAAATAAAAAAAATTGTCATTTATAGAAAAATTAAATAATGAATCGATTAATTGATCAATTGATTAATAAATCAAAAATAGCCTTTGCAGCCAAATCACCTGGTCATTGGCATGTCCAAATATCAGCTTCCTAACTCAAAAGGTGCCTGAGTTAATGGTTAGAAGAGAAAGGAAATTTGATTAATTAAATAAGTACTTAATTAATCGCCAATAATTAAATAACTCCTCAATTAATTGTTTATTCAAAAAAACAAAAAATACTGTTTTTGACAAAGGACTTGCTCACTACTGTGCCGAAATTTCAGCTTCCTACCTCAAAGCATGGCTGAGATATCATCCGGACAAACAAACAAGAAAACAAGAAAACAAACAAACAGAGTGAAAACTGAGTACTCCCTTTCAGCGTGCGTCACTGCCGAGCCCCCTTCGGTGCCCAGCAATGACGTTTTGCAATGCCTGGAGATGGCATAGGAAAGGAGCGGTGTACAACAACCAGAGTGAAAACTGAGTACTCCCTTTCAGCATGCGTCACTGCCGAGCCCCCTTCGGTGCCCGGCAATGACGTTTTGCAATGCCTGGAGATGGCATGGGAAAGGTGCGGTGTACAAAAACAGATCCTTGCAACTACAGACCAATCAGCCTGCTCCGAATTATCAGCAAAGTCATGGAATCCATCATTGTTTCGGATATCAAATCCTTCCTCTTCTCCAATGGCTTGATCTCTGATCATCAATTTGGTTTCAGACCAGGTCACTTTTCTCTGGACATGCTGCTTCTGCTGTCTCAACAATGTATGGAGGTCCTCAATGTCAAACAGGAAATTAGAGCTGTCTCCCTTGACATATCACGTGCCTTCGATACGGTCTGGCATGGCTCATTGTAAAAAAATTCTCCATGCGGAATAACAATAACATGCGGAATTCCTGTTTGACATTGAGGCCCTCCATCTATTGTTGAGACAGCAGAGCCAGAATGTCCAGAGTAAAGTGACCTGGTCTGAAACCTGCCTGCATCCTTGGCACACCTGAGCTCCTCACCACATACAAGGCTTTCATCTGCAGCTCAATGGAATACTGTTTCCCCCTCTGGGCCGGTGCTCCTGCCTCACACCTAGCTCGGCTTCACGCTGTTGAAACCAAAGCTTTCAGAATCATTGGAATCTCCTGCGATGAAGCCAACTCCGAGGGCCTTTTACTCACTCACCGCAGGCAGGTTGGTGGTCTTTCTGTCTTCTACCGACTCCTCTCCGGCCTTGCTCCCCCAGCTCTCTCTGTGCTCTGTCCCCCAAATATTCCTGCAGGTCGCACAAGATCTGCCTGCAACCCTCTTATGGTTAAACTACCAAAATCAAGGCTCTCTGCTCACCTTCACTCTTTCATTCATCTTTTATCCCGCCTCTGGAGCACACCCCCCATTCCCTTCAATCCCACTCCTCCCTCCAGGTCTTTAAGGGGCCAAGTGGGATAAAATGCAGGGTTTTACACGCCATCTATCTATAATTCCAGTAATCTCTGTGTGTGTGTGTGTCTGTGTGTGTGTGTGTGTGTGTGTGTGTGTGTGTGTGTGTGTTTGTCTGTGACCGCTGTTTCTTGACAACCACGGGTCCGATATACTTGAAACTTGCCAGATATATTGCTGGGGACCCGAGGATGTGCCTTTTCAAGGTTTCATATTAATCGGAGAAGTAGTTACCGAGCTATGGCGATTTCTTTACCAAACTCCGCAAGCCGTTCGCTTTGGACCAAACCATTTCATGTAAATAGAGGGGGGGGGGGGGGGGGGTTCTGTGGTCGTTGCGAATGGACCAAACCATTTCATGTAAATAGAGGGGGGGGGGGGGTTCTGTGGTCGTTACTGCCACGTGGTTTCAAAGTTTTTTTTTGTTGTTGTTGTTTGCACGCATGCTTTTTTGCACGCACGTACGGGCACCCACGTACGGGCACGTCCTAGTCTATCTATAATTCCAGTAATCTCTGTGTGTCTGTGTGTGTGTGTGTGTGTGTGTGTGTTTGCCTGTGATCGCTGTTTCTCGACAACCACGGGTCCGATATACTTGAAACTTGCCAGGTATATTGCTGGGGACCTGAGGATGTGCCTTTTCAAGGTTTCATATTAATCGGAGAAGTAGTTACCGAGCTATGTCCAAAAAACGATTCAACCAATCAGAGAGCAGCGAGCTATCACGTGTGCCGAACGTGGCGAACAGACTCTGCCTCGGACGGCACATTTGAGAGCGTATTCATTTATTTCACGTTGGCAAACTATGTTGGCGCTATGTTGGCGTTAAACTATGTTTTAAAACTAATTAAAACTAATTTGCGATTCATCGTAACTGCGATATGCGACCTTCCGGACAGTCAAATGAGGACGTCACTTCCGGACTTACGGATAGTCATAGTGACGACGTACTGATGCTGAACGTGGCGGGCAGACGCTGTAAGGTACGATCGATTGTAGTACACGTTTATAATAACTCTGCCGATACAGGCCCGATTAACTGCAGCGCCATCCGAGCTGCGGCGTCGGGACGATACATTCATTGTACGGTCACATCACGCACTTACGGGCACGCCCATGGGCCCATGGGCACGCCCATGCATGCATGGGCGAAGACATTTTTTTTTTTTTTTTGGCAAGGAACGGGCATCCACGTACGGGCACGTCCTAGTTAAACAAATGCACATATCTACACTCACAGACAAGCTACCCCCTACAAACCATGTATCACTGGAAAGCTGACAATCTGGAGAATACAAAAATTGAAGAATTGAGACAATACACCTTCAAATAAGGAAATTACATTTATTTTCCTCAACACAATTGAAAATTTACATTTTTGCATTTTGTCAGCAAAATTGTAACCCCACACAACCAACTCAGGCAATCTGCTTTTTTCCTCAGTTTTACATATTATAGGGATGTCCTAATATTTCAATGATGGCTTTTCTTCAAATCGGTTTATTTCAGCTGCACACTGATTATTTTTTGTAGAAATAGAAAAAGGTGACATTTTACTTCATAAATTTTTTTAAAGTAGGGGTATCTCTAAAAGGCATCAATAGTTCACTCAACACCTCAAACCTGACATTCTGACCAAATTTGAAGAAATTCTGATGATTAGTTTTTGAGTTATAACAAGTTTATGAATATTCATGAGAGCACAGACTATAGAGTTTGCCAGTGTTTATTAAACAGATTTTTATGGATATTTAGGCCAAAAAATCCACTTCCGGTTATGAAAAAGGTACTTCCGGTTTAAGAAATGATTGACCTTTGACAATTAGACCCATATTTTCTGGAAAAAATAGTTCAATTTTCATATTAAAAGGATTGATTTCTGAAAGAACATACATCATAGAGTATTTTGACATGAAAAAATTAAAATATATATTTTACTCCAATTTTACCTCACTCGGCCCCTTAAAACAGCTGTTCACCACCATCTCTTATCTTTCCCCATCCAAAACCTTGATCTTTTCTACCCCCGCTAATTCACCCCAGATACACTTTTTTGAAATTCCAACTTCTTTGCTGGAAATCCTTGCAGTGTCCATATATTTTATACCTCTCCCACCTCCCCCTAAGCCCTCTCCCTCCCACAGTTCTCTCGATGTCCCTGCTCTCAAATGTTGTGTTTGTGAACGTCCTTCCCCCTCTCTCCCCATCTTGTCTACCGCTCCCCTTATTTTGTGTTTTATGTGTCGGTTTGACTTTTTGTGTGATTAATGTTCGCTCTTTCACGAGCCTCGATCTTGTATACAAAAAAAAAAAAAAACAACCAACAAAAAAAAACAAACATGTTAATGATGATGGCATAGGTGCAAGTACAAAACATCATCCGATCAAGATGAAATTTATTGAGCGTCATCTCTGGATAGATTTGTGGAGAAGGAAAAAAAGATGACGTCATCGGTCACGTGGTTCGGTTGCCACTTTTTTTTAACACAAAACGACAATAGCCTTTGAAACCACGTCCTGGTGAGGGTCTGCAATCTCTGATTGCTCTTTCTTGTTTCTCTTAATTTTACTCTTCATATAGTACACTCTACAGCCACCGCTACCACAATCAATTATTTTGAGGAAGCTGTTGCCACGAGATGATAGAGTATAACTGAAAATGACTTCTCTAACACCTTTTTGTTCAATTGCTCGATGTTGTTCGGCGGTTTCGAGCGCTCCGTTTCGTTGGAGTGCTTGCTTGAGCGCTGTGAATCAAGCGAGCCGCCTGGCGAGCATTAAGCAAGCCGCTTGCTAACGGAACGCATCCGTGAAAAATCTACTAAACTAAATGTATGAAACATTGTTTTTAAATAAATTATATTTATTATGTCCTTTTTACCACTGGTTATGTTGTTATTATTACTTTACTTTATACATCCTTATAAATCAAAAAACAACGTAAGAAGCTATCAAAACTTTCGAGGTGTATATGTATATTTTTCCTAGCTGAGTTGGAACTGTCTACTTGCTTCGCTTTCTCTTTTCATAACCTGTGTAAGTAAAACCTCTGACGCATCTTTTGGCTGCAGACTTATAGAACTATCGTTATATTTCATAGAGCTTATAATAAGTGGAGAGCATTTAATTGGAATATCTAATAATAATGATAGAAGAGTGCAATGCTCAATTGCATCTGAGCGAATCGTGATTTTGAACACTGCATTGTACAGTGTACTGTACATGGGTTTGTGCACAAGTGAAATATCACGTGTACAGTTTAGGTGTGCAGTGTGCTCGTCATTCAGGGGTAGTGACAAGAGCGGTTTGAGGAGACATCCGCGATTTTAATTTTTTTTAGTCGTGAGAGCTTGAACTGTGAACCCTTCTCGTGGTGTATTATAAACCAGCTGGGATGATAATTCTGACGTGACGGCATCACTTGGTGATGGTGTGTGGGCAGCATTCTGTGTTTGAGTGAACTTCCCACCCCCGATGAAAATTTCATCCTTCGATGTTTGTCGTGATTTTCTTGGTTTCTCCTTGATAATGATAATGATATCAATGATATCGTCAGTCGTGCAGGCGAGAGAGGCTATTAAGTATTACTATTACTATTATTTGTCTTTTTCGTATTGTTTCTTAAACAAATAGGTTTTTACAAACTAACCAATCCTATTGTAATTCGTACAAACAACTGATAAATGGCTTATGGTTTAATTACCCCGTCCTCCTTTCCCCAGTTCACACTGTCAGTCCTGTAGACCTCCGTTAGTTCTGCCGACCTCCGTTTAAAGTCCTGCCGACCTCCGTTTAAAGTCCTGCCGACCTCCGTTTAAAGTCCTGCCGACCTCCGTTTAAAGTCCTGCCGACCTCCGTTTAAAGTCCTGCCGACCTCCGTTTAAAGTCCTGCCGACCTCCGTTTAAAGTCCTGCCGACCTCCGTTTAAAGTCCTGCCGACCTCCGTTTAAAGTCCTGCCGACCTCCGTTTAAAGTCCTGCCGACCTCCGTTTAAAGTCCTGCCGACCTCCGTTTAAAGTCCTGCCGACCTTCGTTTAAAGTCCTGCCGACCTCCGTTTAAAGTCCTGCCGACCTCCGTTTAAAGTCCTGCCGACCTCCGTTTAAAGTCCTGCCGACCTCCGTTTAAAGTCCTGCCGACCTCCGTTTAAAGTCCTGCCGACCTCCGTTTAAAGTCCTGCCGACCTCCGTTTAAAGTCCTGCCGACCTCCGTTTAAAGTCCTGCCGACCTCCGTTTAAAGTCCTGCCGACCTCCGTTTAAAGTCCTGCCGACCTCCGTTTAAAGTCCTGGCGACCTCCGTTTAAAGTACTGGCGACCTCCGTTTAAAGTCCTGGCGACCTCAGTTATTCCTGGCGACCTCCGTTTAAAGTCCTGGCGACCTCCGTTATTCCTGGCGACCTCCGTTATTTCTGGCGACCTCCGTTATTCCTGGGGACCTCCGTTATTCCTGGGGACCTCCGTTATTCCTGGCGACCTCCGTTATTCCTGGCGACCTCCGTTATTCCTGGCGACCTCCGTTATTCCTGGCGACCTCCGTTATTCCTGTCGACCTCCGTTATTCCTGTCGACCTCCGTTATTCCTGTCGACCTCCGTTAGTCCTGTCGACCTCCGTTAGTCCTGTCGACCTCCGTTAGTCCTGTCGACCTCCGTTAGTCCTGTCGACCTCCGTTAGTCCTGTCGACCTCCGTTAGTCCTGTCGACCTCCGTTAGTCCTGTCGACCTCCGTTAGTCCTGTCGACCTCCGTTAGTCCTGTCGAACTCCGTTAGTCCTGTCGATCTCCGTTAGTCCTGTCGATCTCCGTTAGTCCTGTCGATCTCCGTTAGTCCTGTCGATCTCCGTTAGTCCTGTCGATCTCCGTTAGTCCTGTCGATCTCCGTTAGTCCTGTCGATCTCCGTTAGTCCTGTCGATCTCCGTTAGTCCTGTCGATCTCCGTTAGTCCTGTCGATCTCCGTTAGTCCTGTCGATCTCCGTTAGTCCTGTGGACCTCCATTAGTCATGTCGACCTTCATTAGTCCTGTTGACCTCTGTTACTGCTCGGCCTGTTGTCCTCCGCTAGTCCTATAGACCTCCATTAGTCTGTCGTCCTCCGTTACCTAATCTCTGGGTAGAACCGAAAGGGAATAGATTGTTTTTGGAAACAGGTGGGATGCGTTGTTGGGGCAAAGGTGAGGTGGGGCCATGGGGGTTTATCATCCATAGTGCACACAGGAAGATCCACAGGACTACCCTAAAATCTCGAGACATGATGATGATGATGATGATGATGATGATGATAATGATGATGATGCGTTGTATTTTACACATTTATCCTTATCTAGATATGTTTGGCAATCTGTTTGCGGAGGAGGAGGATGAAGACAAGCCTGTGGGTATGGAGCCATTTGGGCAGGCTTCTCGGAGATATGCTCCTTCAAAAGGCACAGGTCCTCCTGCTCCCCGGCAGGCATCACGGTTGTGCGGAATTTTGAACCAAGGTGCCACTTGCTACCTGAACGCGCTGTTGCAGACGCTGCACCACACACCGGAGTTTCGAGGTGAGCCAAAACCTGTTCAGTTTTTCACATAAAATGTTTCACTTGGTTGAGGGAGGGACATGAGGCGGTAGAGATCCAACAGAACCACAGGAGATGACCAAAAGCAGCGTGAGCTCAGGTAGAAATCAAAATGGTATGTGCCATGGACCTACAGTCACGTGAAAAAGTAAGTACACCCCATGTAAAGTTTTGACTTTTTCAACATACAGCTATTTGATCTTCATTTCAACAATATTGATGGATAAAGGTGATATAATATAACAAATATCATGAAACATTTACATTTTGTAGTCCATTGTATAATTTATATAAACATCAAAGCAAATTTCGCATGTGGAAAAAGTAAGTGCACCCCTACATTTATCACTACTTCAAATACCTAAAATTAGAATCAGGTGCACCAGCTCAGGTGCAAATGATTAGAACATCGTTCGAGAGGATCTTGGAGGAACCTGTCTTATTTAAACCTCAGACATTTAGTTTGGGATGCTCTTTGTTGTTTAAGTGTGCGGCAATCACCATGCCGAGATAAAAAGAGCTCTCTGAGGCCTTCAGAAAGAAGGTTATAGATGCCTATGAGTCTGGGAAGGGATTTAAAAAGATCTCCAAACAATTTGAAATCAATCATTCGAATGTCCGGAAGATCATCTACAAGTGGAGAAGATTCCAAACAACTGCCAACTTGTTCAGGCCAGGCCGCCCCAGCGAGTTCAGCCCGAGAGCAGACCGCAAGATGCTGAAAGAAGTCTCGAAGAACCCCAGAATGTCATGACGGGACCTACAGGTAGCTCTTGCCACTGTTTATGTCAAAGTGCACGAGTCTACCATTGGAAAGAGGCTGCACAAATTTGATCTACATGGGAGGTGTGCCAGGTGGAAACCTTTGCTGTCCAGAAAGAACATCAGTGCAAGACTAACGTTTGCCAATGAACACCTAGGCAAAGACCAGCACTTCTGGAGCAATGTGCTCTGGACAGATGAGTCAAAGGTAGAGCTATTTGGCCACAGTACCAGAAGACATGTTTGGCGAAATCCAAAGACAGCATTTGACCACAAGAAACTGATACCAACTGTAAAGCATGGTGGTGGAAATATTATGGTTTGGGGCAGCTTTGCTGCATCAGGGCCTGGGCAGCTCACCATCATAGAATCCACTATGAATTCTTCATTGTGCCAAAGGGTGCTTGAGGATAATGTGAGGCCATCTGTCAGAAAGTTGAAGCTCAACTGAAGGTGGACCTTGCAACATGACAATGACCCGAAACATACCAGTAAATCCACCAAGGAATGGCTGAAAAGAAAGAAATGGAGGGTTCTAGAATGGCCAAGTCAAAGCCCGGATCTAAATCCCATTGAGTTGTTTTGGGGGGATTTGAAACGAGCTGTGCATGCAAGAAACACCTCAAACATCGCACAGCTGAAAGAATTCTGCATGGAGGAGTGGGCAAAATTTTCTCCCAGTCGATGTCAGAGACTGGTAGACAGTTATAAGAAACACCTACTTGAGGTTGTTTCTGCCAAAGGGGGCAATACCACCTATTGGAGCGAAGGGTGTACTTACTTTTTCCACATGCGAAATTTGCATTTATGTTTATTTAAATTACACAATGGTCTACAAAATGTAAATGTTTCATGATATTTGTTATATTATATCACCTTTATCTATCTATATTGTTGAAATGAAGATCAAACAGCTGTATGTTGAAATATGTTGAAAAAGTCAAGACTTTACATGGGGGGTACTTACTTTTTTCACGTGACTGCACGAACCGCTTTCTCACATTAGAGTTTATGCACCTGTAAGTTTAATCAAGAGCTCTCCAAATGTTTGTTTGTGTTCCCTACGTAATTGGTACACCGTCACCATTAGTCCTGTGTGTTGCCAAAATTGTGTGCTGAAAAGGCCTTGTTAGCGCATCCCCCACAACGTGAAGCCACCCCCTTCCCCCCCCTACACACACACACATACTCAAGTATTGAAAAGTTGGAAGAGATGGGAGATCAAAGTGAATGAAAAGCTCTTGTTTACCCTTACCACATTCATTTGAGTCTTTGTTTGTTTGCTTGTTCGCACAGAATAAATGTGATGTTCTCTGTGACCGTTTGTCCGATTGACAGGAAATTTTCACCAGAGGTGCACCTCCACCTGTAGAATTTTTTATGACAATTATGACGTCATAGGTCACGTGGTTCGGCCGCCATCTTGGAAAAACAGAAAAAAATTGCACCTCTACATCTCTGAAAGTGCTGCATAGAAAAAAATTAGACATGGCTCATTGTAAAGAACTCTCCATGTTTGAATAACATACAGACTTGGCATTTAATATGGAATATATATTTTTCTTGACTTGGGTTTACTTTCTCAACTCAGTATATCAATCTGGTGAGTTTCGTTTACCCTTCGGTGATGTCTTTGTTGAAAGAACCATGTCACTGATTGTCTTTCGCAGCAAGAAGTCAATAACAGGATTATATCACAGGTGGCGTGACAAAATGTAAGGACAGGTACATTTGACGATTGGCTTCACAATCGGGTATATAAGGGTTGTTGCGTTCTGTATTAGTGGAAAACAACTGCTGCACGTCTACAAAAGTTATTGCCGCTTTCTCTGGTGATGGTCCGTCAACTTGACAATGTTGTTTGTCATGGAGTGGTGGCTTTACGAAATTCTGGCATGAATTTCCAGCGTGCTATTGCTCGGCAGTATGGCATCACTCAAAGTCAGGTGTCAAAGATCCTGAAACGAAATGCTCAGAGGGGTGTCCCTACTCCAATACCGAGGCCAGGACGTCCACGCAGAACCACAAGGAGAGATGATCGCCAGCTGCACCGGTTAGTCTGCAATGGCCGTACCAAGTCAGCTAATCGGCTTAGGGCTGAGTGGCAGCAACTGACAAATGTGCCTGTATCCAGAAGGCTAGTCAACCAATTACTGGTTCAAGCAGGCTATCGTGCCAGGCGTCCCCTGAGAAAGCCACGCCTGACCAGACATCACAGCCAGCGCCGATTGCAGTGGGCCAGAGAGCACTGTCAATGGCAGCCAGGACACTGGAATCACATGACCTTTAGTGACGAGTCTAGATTTCTGGTCTATCGTCAAGATGGCCGCGTCCGAGTGCGCAGACAAGTGCATGAAGCCCAAAACGAAGATTGTATAGTGCCAAGAGTCCAAGCTGGAGGTGGTGGGGTGACCGTTTGGGCTGCTTTTCATGCAGGGGGCAAAACTGACCTGGTTGTTCTGAATGGAAACCTGAACCAGTTCAAGTACAGGGTCATTCTGGAAGAAACATTGTTTCCATTTGCTCGTGCAGCCTTTCGAGGAAACTTTGTCTTCCAAGATGACAATGTATGGCCTCATCGTGCTCGCATGATCCAACACTTTCTTGCTGACCGTGGTGTGGAGCATATGGAGTGGCCTGCCATGTCCCCGGATATGAATCCGATAGAGAACTTGTGGGCAGAATTAACGCGTCAAATCGACAACTTGGACCAGCAGCCTACCTCTGTGCGTGAATTGCAGCAGACTATTGTCACTGCATGGCAAGCGATTCCTGTCCAAACCTTGGCAAATCTCGTGAACAGCATGCCTCGACGTGTACGTGCTCTCCTGAATGCTCGTGGGGGTTACACGAAGTACTGAACTGTAATTTTACTGTCCGTAATCCCAGTCATAATTTAGCTTTTGTTTTCGTTGAATTTTTTTTTGGCTAATGTGCAAAATAAAGAGATACTTCTGGAAAACGTACAGAAGTTTAACACAGTACTGTCCGTGAATTGAGTTCGATATCAGTTTTCATCACTTTCAAGGATCAATTTATTTGCTTCGAAATGTCAAATGTGGTTTTTGTTTCTTTTAGAGGTCACATTAACAAAATCTAGAATAATTTCAACATAATTCCAATGAACATTTGGTTCTAAGTCATCTTGAAAAGTAAGTTCACCCCCACAAAAAAAATATTCCATATTAAATGCCAAGTCTGTATGTTAATGATGATAGATGCCTCCATTATGACGTCATAATTTCGACAAGTACAAAACTTCATCCGATTAAGATGAAATTTCTTGAGCATCATCTAGGGATAAATTGGTGGAGGAAAAAAAGATGACTTCATCGGTCACGTAGTTCGGTCGTCAAGTTTGTTTTAACACAAAAGCCTGAAAAACCATTGAAAACACATCCTGGCGATGGTCTGCATTCTGATTGCTCTTCCTAGTTGATCCTGTGCGGAGGTGATGTGCTGATCTTGTGCATAAGGCTTTGCTCTTTGCGCTTCCGACTATCTGTGGCACTGAAATGGACAAAGATATTGGATACTACCATTTGACTGGACGAATGTCCAGGAAGATTAAAGTGTTGAGCAACCAGCTCGGAGGTGTATGTGGTGTTAGTTCATACATCGAGCAGATGTTCACGGAAGCAATCGCCCAGTTTCACTGATTTACATCTTCATGCCGATGACAGGTAACTTTGGGGAGTGATTGCATTAAGTTTGTTATTTTGTGCATTACAGAGGCTATTTTTAGTCTGAAACCAGAAGAACTTGGAAGTCTGGAAGACAAGGATAATGCTGGCAGTAAGGTATGGTGTTTGCAAATGTATGAATTGGAAAAGGCCACGTTTTTGCAAATGTTCATTTCATGCATGTGTTACGGATTCGGCCCTTCCGTAGTGGTGGTTTTCATCCACGTGAAACATTTCTGGTTAGGTATTGTTATTCTTATCGGGGTTGGAAGGAAACGGCGATTATTGTTGTTTAAAGGAAATGGTTATTGTGATGAAAAGGTTAAAAGCGCTCATGGTAAAAATGAAACAGGAAATCGGATCGTGCAATGGAAGACGTCGAGCGAGGAAGAAGACGTCGTGAGGCAAAGGTCGGGGAAGACGTGTGGCGAAGCTCCGTACCTAGCGTGGTCGAGCGTACATCGCGAGTGAACTTTGAGTCCTTGAAAGGAATATCGTGCGATAGGTGTTATCGCCGGAATATTGAGGGACCTGCATAGTCAGGTATCGGCATTGAGGTTCCGGAGAATCCTTGCCTAGAGGCTCCGGCTCGAGTGAGAGCCGTCCGCCATTCTGCCCCGCACGCTGCGTCCACCGAAGAAGGTTTTGGTATGCGGCAACTTTTCTCATCCTCCGGCCATCTGCCGGGATGCGTGTGAGCGAAAGCGGCGTTTGAAGGTTACACGGTGGTTTGCTGATTGAACGGCGAATGTGTACGTCGGCGCGCGTCTTTGGGGATTTTTCATTCTACCGCGAGTTTGCTGGGTGTTGGACCACGTGACATCTGTGCCGCTTCGACCGCCTACGCCTCGATTGATCTTGATCGGACATTGTTCCCACGATCGCTGGAGCGAATCAACTTCGCCTTGGAGAGTTATAGAGACATTGGGGAGTGCCGTGAGTTTGAGATAAGTACTAGATAAGATGGTACCATCTTAAGATTTTGATTTTCTGGATTTGCTATCGTTATTGGTGATGTTATTCCTGTGTGATTTTTAATATATTATTGGTTTGTTTATAACCCTTGGTGTGGTTTCCTTATTGATTTCGACACGGAATAATATATATTTTTCTGCCGTGGCTCCTCCCGGGGTTCGGAGGTATACCGAGACCAGAATGTCGGGGAGGAGCACGTAACACATGTTTGGCCGTTTGTCTGCCTTCCGTCTTACTTCATCCCACCCCTCCCCCCTCCCCGCCTCCGACTCCATACCCTATCCTGCTGATAGTACCACACCAGTATAATATGCCATGTTTGGTTCAAGAACACATTTTGTGTTCCAAGCTTTATCTTTTTATAAAGAATATAACGCTTATTTGTCATGTTTATTTTCCTCGATTTTGACTTCCCAATTACCTAGGTGATTCACCCAACACAAATGCACATTGGATTGGAACATACAAGGGCATTACCGTCAATCCTGACATTTTTGGATTTGTGCAGTGTGTATGCATGACGACAATATATTTTGGAAAGGAAAATGTAGTCATATATTGCTAACAGTGGTGTCTATCTGTGTGTTTGTCTGTCTCCAGTTTACAGTGGCCACTTCCCGCGCTGCATTTGAAAAGCTTCTGATTGGTTATTTTGCATTTTAGTTTCATTTTTCTTGATGCAATATTATCAGTTGCTTTATTGTCCCTTCAAGTAATGTAAAATATCAACATGAACATCTGGATTAATGTTGATTTTCATACAGATCTTCATGGAGTATAAAATAGCTATGGTTTGCCCTCTTTCTCGACAAACTGAACCTCATCACCCGAAGTTGCACCACCATTTCATGGTGGGTGTTATAAGTACGTCAGAGTTTTGGCTCTGACTGAAACCATGAGTGCTACACAATCATTTTGAAGTCCATGAAATAATTTAAAAAGACAGATTAACTTAAACTTTTCTCGTAACTGGGGACGTGTATGTTTACAAGTGAATAAGTAAAAATATGAATGCTACAAATTTAATGTGCCAGCCTTATATCAAAGGCTCTGTGTATTAAACCTTGCAGAATAGCAGAATAATTATCTTCCAAATAAATTGTGGACGTTTTTGGAACTGCATTAAAACTATGTTGGTCTTTTTTTGAGACACTTAATATTGTCGCGCAACTCCGGTTAACACCAGAGTCGCGGATGGCCTAAACGGTCTTATTCGGAGGCAACAACCAAACACGGATTTGGCTATATGTCGCGCGGGAGGAAGAAGGACAATGGAGGCTGCAGCAAAAGCTTACCTTCAGCGCACCGACGTAGCTCTGGTCCTGTAAAGGGATTAACTCAAGCGGGCACAGATGTAACGGAGAATAGAAAATAATACAAGGGTTTATTACAAATAAAAGCAAGGACAGGAAAATATGCGCCGATAATAAAATAAGGTAACTAAATTGGGATCCCACACACCAACTTCAGAAACAAGAACAAAGGAATGGATTAACAAAAGAAACACATTCGTTATGTGCGTCTGTGGTGTGCGAGCTTATCTGTCTCTTGTCGGTCTTGTCTGGCTGCCGTCCAACACGGCTCCGTTCGGCCCCGATGCACCCACGAGGCCTTGCTCCAAGCTCCACAAGCACCAATCGACCGCACACGAGGTAGGCCCCATTCCAAGCTCCGATCCTCTCGCCGCCCACGTGGTCCGTGCACCAGGCACCACGCGTCCAACGCAGGCCAGCGAGCTCCACACAAGGTCGACCCTCAACTTGAGCACGAACACAGAACGACGAAGAACGGCAAAGGGGGGCGAGAGCGCAAGTCCACTGCCAGAAGCAACTGCTCTGAACCAATTCAGACTGGCATTCGGCGCTCACTGATCTCTTTTTCCCAACTCGACCAACTGCCGCGCAACTCACTCTCCCCCAACTCCTCGCCAACTCGCTCTCCAAAAGTCCTGCCGCCCCTCGTATCACTCCGCGGCGGTGACGTCAGCCTTGGCGCGCCACCCAATCAGTGGCCTCCACCGAATCACAGGCCTGTGGTGTCACCATAGCACGTGGCACTCGAGGTGGATAGGCCCGTCGGAGGTGTAAATGGCGGCGGCCATTATCGGCGGTGTGCCGGCCTGGTTTCCTTTTGCCGGTTCTCTTTCACAGTCATGTCAGGGAAGGGCGTTATTTAGTGTTGCACTAAGGACCTGTCGGAATGTCTATGTGGTTGCGGTGCCAAAAGGGACAAAGGTTTGGCTAACCAGGTGAGGACACACGGGCGCTACTCTTTAATCCCTAACTCTACTTATCACTCGAACCTCCTGGTAGATTCACAAGTATACATCTTAACCCGACAAACACCTACACATACTAACTTAAAGGTACATAGTGGGTTCTAGCTATTGTTACGGATTCCGGATTTATGTGAATTACTATTCAGGTCATTGCTTATTAATGTTTATTCCATTAAAGGTTGTTGTGGTTAAATGGTTAGAAGCGCTCCTGATAACAGGAGACCGGAAACGGGATGGTGAACCGGAAGAAGAAAAAAAGACAAGGTCGGGAGAGAAGCGGCCATCTTGATCCTCGACCAGCTCCGACGCGAGCCGAGTCGATCTTTATCTGCTTTGGAACGCTGCGTTTGAAAAGCCCGTCTGGTGAGAGGAGTTACCTGCGCGGGGTGATTGCCTGTTACGTGTCAGGTTGCCGTGGGTTCCTGGAAGGAACCAAGCATCCGGCACTGTTCGCCTCGACGCCTCCGAGGGCGTGTACGGGTCGCACCTTGGGCCTAGCGCGCTTTGCGAGCCGTTCACAGCCCAGAGGCCGCGATCACGGGCTCCGACCCCGGTGGCGTCCCGAGGAGGTGTCCGCTGCAGCAGCCGTTCCCGGGACGGGACATGCACGTTTGGGGCACGTCAGCCAGGGGTCCGTTCAACCGCCCGTGTGCGGAGAGGTCGACCTTCACCTTGGTCTGGAGGGGCCCAGAGACATTGTGAGGGACAGTGACCATTGAGGGTGCAGTGAGTGGGGTCAAGGGGGGAAATATATGAGATGGCCATCTTAGTAATATTGTTGATTGATTGTTGATTGTTGTTGATTGATTGGGAATATATTATTGATTAAGCCGGATCCTTGGTGTGGGGTTTCTTATTGACTGGAATTCATATTGATTGCGTTACGAAAGCGTATACATCATATATCTTTCTGGCGGGGTTCCTCTCACAGTCCGGGGGTCACCGAGACCAGGTAGTCACCGGGAGGACCACGTAACAGAATTGGGGGCTCGTCAAATTGAAGTCCGGGATCTAAAATTGTATCAAATAATAAAATAATATTTTTATTAATTAAAATTAATTAATTAATTATTAATTGGTAAATTTTTGGGAAATTGTGGTAGTCTTGGGTGAAGGTTAACAGGTGTTAACGATAGTCACCATGGCGTTTGTGGCACAGAACTTTGCGGTAACCCCAAGTGAGGCACAGTTCCGAGCGTTACTAAAATCGGACCTCTTGAAATTGGCCAAACATTTTAACTTGGAGGTCCGAACTAATTTGAGGAAGGCAGAGTTGCAGACCGCGGTGATACAATCTATGGTGGGATTAGGAACATGGGACGAGTTAGCCTGGGAGTGGCTACCCAAAGAACCAGAAGACGTTGAGCTCCGGAAACTGGAGTTGCAATTACGGAGCCAGGAACGGATCAAAGAAGAAGAAAGGAAAGCAGAAAAGGAAAGAGCAGAAGAAGAAAGGAAAGCAGAAAAGGAAAGAGCAGAAGAAGAAAGGAACGCAGAAAAGGAAAGAGCAGAAGAAGAAAGGAAAGCAGAAAAGGAAAGAGCAGAAGAAGAAAGGAAAGCAGAAAAGGAAAGAGCAGAAGAAGAAAGGAACGCAGAAAAGGAAAGAGCAGAAGAAGAAAGGAAAGCAGTAAAGGAAAGAGCAGAAGAAGAAAGGAAAGCAGAAAAGGAAAGAGCAGAAGAAGAAAGGAAAGCAGAAAAGGAAAGAGCAGAAGAAGAAAGGAACGCAGAAAAGGAAAGAGCAGAAGAAGAAAGGAACGCAGAAAAGGGAAGAGCAGAAGAAGAAAGGAGAGTGGAACGAGAACTCCAGGAAAGGTTAGAAAGGATGAAAACAGAGGAAAGGAAAGCAGAAGAGAGGAGAGAAGAGAAACAAGCAGAGGAAAGGAGAGTGGAACGAGAACTACAGGAAAGGTTAGAAGGGAGAAAAGCAGAGGAGAGGAGAGCTGCAAGGGAACTCGAAGCAGAGGAGAGAAAAGCCGAAAGGGAATTAAAGGAACGTGACATGGCGCTTCAGCAAGAAATTAAATTCAAGGAGCTGGAGTTAATGAGAGAACGGGGAGAGGTACCACCCTTGCTGACGGGGCCGACACCTAGCCAGAACACCTGGGATGTGGGCAGACATGTGAGGCTGGTTCCACCCTTCAGTGAAAAGGAAGTCGCTAAATTTTTTCCACACTTTGAGAAAGTGGCTCGACAGTTAAACTGGCCGGAGGAGGCCTGGACCATACTAGTGCAAAGTGTGCTGGTGGGTAAAGCTCAAGATATTTATTCGGCGCTACCAATGGACCAATGTGCAGATTATGAGGTATTGAAGAAGCACATTCTCAAAGCCTATGAGTTGGTTCCTGAAGCTTACCGGCAAAAATTCAGGAATGCCAGGAAGAGGGAGAGTGAGACCCATGTGGAGTTTGCCAGAGTGAAAGAAAACATGTTTGATCGGTGGTGTGAGTCAAAAGGAGTCGGGAAAGACTTCGAAGCATTGCGGGACTTGATCCTGGTGGAGGAATTTCAACAGTGTGTCCACGAGGACATCAAAGTGTACCTGCAGGAAAAGAAAGTACCGAAGTTGTGGGACGCAGCCACCATGGCAGATGATTATGCCTTAACACACCGGATAGGGGTCCACAAACCTAACTCCTTGCCTAGACTTCAGCAGGGGAGTTATGGAACACCCGGTGCAGAGAACGACAATACATGGCGGCGGCCTCGAGAGGATTATGGGGACAACTCGGATACCCCAACTGTTCGAAATCAGGGGGCTACGGGCCCAAGACAAACTTATTTCCCGGGGTTCCCGAGGCAGACCACGTGTTTTTCCTCCGGGCCTACTTGCGACTTTTGCAAAAAACCTGGACACTTGATGTCCAGTTGTTACCTCATGAAAAGGGACAACCCAGAGCGGAGTCCGACTAGTACAACTCCGAATGCGATGGCAAACGTAAGAAATCGTCCACAGAAGAGTTACCAATACAACCATTTATTTATGAGGGGTTTGTCTCACTAGAGGGAGACTTGACTAACCCAAGACCTGTTAGGGTATTGAGGGACACAGGAGCCCATCAATCCTTAATGCTTGAAGGCATTTTGCCATTGTCAAAGAGTACCGCAACTGGTGATAGTGTTCGGTTACAAGGGATCGGTGGCTGTGTTAATGCCCCACTTCATGTCATCCATTTGGAATCCGATTTGGTGTCAGGACCGGTCACCGTCGGTTTACAAGCCACGCTTCCTGTAGAGGGAGTATCTGTGGTTATCGGGAATGATTTGGCCGGGGGTCAAATTTATGGTAACCCGAGGGTTGGTAAAGAGCCCAGCAGGGAAAATAACACCACACCAGCTCGGGAGGGCGACAAAAGTACCAAGTTATTTGAAGGGGGACTGAACTTCAAAACAGAGGAAGAAGTTCTGACCTCTGTCTTCAACAGATATGGGCTGCTGGTGGAAGTGCGGTTGGTAAAAGACAGGGAAACACAACAGTCAAGAGGGTTCGGCTTTGTCACGTTTGCAAGCACAAAAGACGCCAGAGAGGCAGATAAGAATTGGAATGGTAAGGATTTGGAGGGTCGGACCATAACAGTAGGGAAGGCATTTCGTAGGCGTCGAGAGGTCTACAGAAGAGGACAACTTGGCGGTAGTTTTGGTGTTGGCAGCAGCCGATATTACTATGGAGGCTCCCAGAGTTACGGCATCCCCCGAAAGAATGATTGTCAGAGCACTGGCCGAGACGGAGACCGCCAGTCAGGTGACTATTGGGTCAAGTGGTCCCACCGTAACTGTTAGGAGTCCGGAGAAGTGGAAGCACTATATACGGCGGAGCCGCCGAGCCTGGGCTCCTACACGGACTAACCGTGAACGCCACGTTCTTAAAGGCGTCCAGGTAGTGAACTTTCCTGCACGGACGAACCGTGAACTCCACGTTCTTAAAGGCGTCCATGTAATGAACTTTCCTCCCTGGACTAACCGTGAACTCCACATTCCTTAAGGCGTCCATGTCGTGTATACTCAGCTTGGCCTCCCGAAAAAGTGCTATCGAGTTGTTTAACTTTGGGGTTTTGGTCACCACCCCTTAATCGGCATTCAAGAGAAACTAGAAGTGTTGACGCTTGGTCCAGAGTGAATTACCTTTGGAATCTCTGGGGGTTTTGTGAAATTTTGTTGCTTTGTTTTTTGAGATGTGATAATTGTGCCCGGGGGAACTGATGATTTGGGGTGTGAGTTATCTTGTGTGTTTATCAAAGTTGGCCTGCAAAGAAAGTTTTCGCTGCGTTCAAACTTTCTTTCTTGAAGGGGGGGAGTGTTACGGATTCCAGATTTATGTGAATTACTATTCAGGTCATTGCTTATTAATGTTTATTCCATTAAAGGTTGTTGTGGTTAAATGGTTAGAAGCGCTCCTGATAACAGGAGACCGGAAACGGGATGGTGAACCGGAAGAAGAAAAAAAGACAAGGTCGGGAGAGAAGCGGCCATCTTGATCCTCGACCAGCTCCGACGCGAGCCGAGTCGATCTTTATCTGCTTTGGAACGCTGCGTTTGAAAAGCCCATCTGGCGAGAGGAGTTACCTGCGCGGGGTGATTGCCTGTTACGTGTCAGGTTGCCGTGGGTTCCTGGAAGGAACCAAGTGTCCGGCACTGTTCGCCTCGACGCCTCCGAGGGCGTGTTGGGTCGCACCTTGGGCCTCGCGTGCTTTGCGAGCCGTTCACAGCCCAGAGGCCGCGATCACGGGCTCCGACCCCGGTGGCGTCCTGAGGAGGTGTCCGCTGCAGCAGCCGTTCCCGGTACGGGACGTGCACGTTGGGAGCACGTCAGCCAGGGGTCCGTTCAACCGCCCGTGTGCGGAGAAGTCGACCTTCACCTTGGTCTGGAGGGGCCCAGAGACATTGTGAGGGACAGTGACCATTGAGGGTGCAGTGAGTGGGGTCAAGGGGGGAAATATATGAGATGGCCATCTTAGTAATATTGTTGATTGTGATTGTTGATTGTTGTTGATTGATTGGGAATATATTGTTGCGGATATGAGGATTGTATTTTTTTATTGTGTTGTATTGTGGTAAATTGCTGTGTAACATTGTTTGATTCTGGCCCCTCCTGCCTCCAGTGTTGTGTAAAGGTCAAAGGGCGTCCCGGTAGTTAATTCCATAAAGCATCCATTGAAGGACACTATAATACCCTTGTTCAGTAGTTTATATCCTTATTATGTGTTTTAGGGTAAGGCCTTGTCTTCCATTAGAATGACACTCCATTGCACCAAGTGAAAAAGATAGATTCCCTTCATCCTTCATTCCCATTCCCAAAAACCTCCATTTCCCCTTTCGTCAATTGCCATTCGCATTGCCAACTACAATTGCCGCCATTGAACATGTGCTTGGGTTGGGGAAGAAAGGCGTGCCCGCCCGTCCTCATCAAGGGCGGAGCCAGAGGGTCGCGCGACCAACCATGGCCGAGGTGAGCACACCAATGGGCGTGTCCTGAAGGCCGGCGGCTTAATCGCCGGGGGCGTTATAAAAGCGCGCGCGCAAAGGTCCAAGAGAGAGCTGAGTTGTGAGGTCCAAGGCTGAGCTGGGTTGTGAGGTCCAAGAGAGAGAGGAGGGAGATCATCCAGCAGCGATTCTTGTCCAAGAGAAGAGATCATCCAGCAGCGATTCTTGTTCAAAGGAGATCATCCAGGGAAGCACAAAGCCTGCTATTCGTCGCCTTGCTCGCCAGCAGCAGCGCCCACAGCAGCAACAACACTCAACAGCCGCTTGGGGCCTGGACGGCGGTTTTGAGCAGGGCCGCGAAGGAACGGCGGCTGCCCAACATGCCGATCGTGCTGCCGGACCCGTTGGACCTCCCTCTCCTTCCAGCCAATCCACTCTGCAATTCCCCGTGTGAGTCCGTTTCTGTTTGTTCTGTCCTGAGTAGTTAATTAAGTCTGTATAAGCTAGTATTTTCACTGTGTCTCTAAAAGCTTCTGTATATTATTTTATTATCTTTCCTTCTCCTTGGTTATTTTGAGCCTGTAAATAGTAAATATATTTAGTAGTATTTTCAACCTTTTTTTCGTCTTCTTATTCCTCTTCTTCACATCCGTCGTTTTTGTCTTTTCCATATTGAATAGCTGTGGCGCGATACGGCCAACGTCTGGGTGAATTGGGTGAATCGTGGAAACTGTTAGGTCGCGGTGCCTCCGCTCAGCAAACATTACATCCTTATCCGCGGACCGTAACAATTGGTGTCAGGAGTGTCGGATTCGGACCTGGGACTAAATTTATTTAGCCCAAATTTTGGACACAATTGTACAATTGGCAGTAACAATTGGTGTCTGGGAGTGAGATACGAGGCCCGAACCAAATTTTTAAAACATCTAAAAGAAAAAATTTGGTCCAAATTTGGAGCGGCCGAAATTTGTTTTGTTTTACAAAACCCGAATTTTGAAATCACGCCATGGCTGGTCAAGGCGACGGGATGTCGGTGGGAGAGATAGACGGGGTAGAATCGACCCAGGACCTCGGGGAAATGTATGTGGAGGAAAGAGAGGAGGAGAACATTGGCAATGTGGTTGAGGAGGTATCAGGCGCACAAAATGGCGTCCTCGCGCACATGGTTAATGCGGCACCAAATTTAGCCGCGCCCGTCGTCGCGGCAGCCGAGCCAGAGATGCCAGGGTACATGCGAGCCTTCATGGCCCATTTCATGGCAGAAGTACAGAAAAAGAACGACAGTATAGACAGGCTAGAAGCCAAAATGGGACAAATGGGGAACCGGATGGATGCTAGGGGTGAGCGATTGGGAAACCAAATTGAAGCAATAACGAACGAAATGAGGGCCGATAATGAGGGACTGGCGAGGGACAGAGTCGCATATAAGGTAAGGGAAGCGGAGAGGGACAGAGACCGCAGGTTGGGCGAAAGGGTCCCAGGGGTGCACGACGAGGTAACGCGGGTCGAGAAGCACTGGTTGAACGAAGCGGAGAAAAGCGCGGGTACAATGACGGGGGTAGAAATCGCGACACGGGGTTTGGAAAAGCCGGCGACCGATGAGGTAGAGGGAATTTTATTAAAGCCAACGGTCGTCGAGGTGAGTAAAGAAAAAGTGGCAGTGGGCATTGAAATTGAAGAGACCGGGGACTTAGAAAACCACTCGCGGCAGGAGGAAAAGATGGAATATGTACAAAGTCCCTGCTCAAATCATGATGATGTGCTCACTAACCAAATAAAGAGTTTGCAGGTGCGCGTGGAGAAAAGGCTCCCCCAGGTGAGTCGTGCTGTATATTGTGCGGGTAGATTTTGTAGAAGGGGGTTTGGCGCGAAGAGAATAGTCGCGCGATTGGGATCGATATGGCACCCGGGCGTTGGTAAAGGGTCCCGTGTGAGTGGAAATGGCACGCGTGTGAAAAAAAAGTGTGCGTCAAGGGGTGAGCGTGTTACGAAGCGCGAGTGTGATACCGAGTGCGAGCGAGAATGCACGTCGGGGTGTACGGAGTGTGACACGAGGAGTGAGTTGGTGGTGGAGCGGGTGCGAGGATGCACGTATGGGATGAACGGCGAGGGTGTGCGAGAAAGCACACCTGAGTTGGTAGTAGTGCGAGTGCGAGGGAGCACATTGGAGCGCGGTAGTGGGTGGATGCCAGAGTGCACGCCCATGGTGAGTGGTACGGAGTACGTACCAAGGGAGAGTGCGCAAGACGGTGCGCGAGGTGTGTTAAAAGAGTGTGCGAACGGTGAGTGTGCGCGAGAGGTGTGGTGTGTAACAGGGAGTGCGTTGGTGGAATGGACGGACGGCGTTGGAACGCCGGGTTTTGTGAGGGTGAAAGGGGTAGCGTATGCGTGTGAGCATGCAGGTGAAGCATCGACGGTAACCGGGTTAGCGGTTAGAGCGACGGATAGCCGATGCGAGCACTCGGGGCGCGGTGTGCGTTGTTGGATGCGAGGCCCGGCGCGGATCGATGCAGCGTCGCTTCTCTTCGAAGCGTCATTGCCGATTCGGGCTTGGCCCCGCCCTGCACGGTCGAGTCCGGGCCTTGTCGGGCGAGGCATCCGGTCCGGTTCAAGGGCGAGTGGGAGGAAGCGGAACGGTGCCCCCTCGTGGGGACGGGGTTCCGAACGAGCGAGCCTCGGTCATCGGGCCCGGGACCGCAAGGTACCGCGCCGAGATGGTGCGTGGAATCTCGGCCCGACCAAACCACCTCCCTTGAACCGAAAGCCGGACGGATTCAACCTGCAGGCGACCAAACCACCCGAATCCATTGCTCGGCTTTACGAAGCCGAGTTTAATGATGTCATGACGCACCGAGGTTAGGATATAGCGGACTGTGATGATGATAATAGTGATAGTGGATTTGATACGAAATTTAGAATAGTGAGTAGAATTGGCTGTAATTGGAAAATTTTTGATTTGTGGAAATTGGACGAGCAAAATTTATAGTAAGAGATGCCCCATGTGATGGGATGGCCAATCCACCATCCTTCACAGCGGGGGCAAAGGGGCACTAGGTTTATGGGGTTTATGGCAGTGAAAACTAGCCTGGGAGGGTTAGAATATAATGTGTAGGGATCTAGAGAAGATGACAATAGGTAACGTTAAGATTAGTTAGTGACAATGATACCTGTAGTGGGGACGCAGGTAGATTAGAGTGGATGATAATGACGTGGTATGTGCTTAGTTTAAAGGGAAGACGGGGAGCACTACGTTAGCAGGGCAACAGGTAGTTCAGATAATGCCGTGTGAGTGTTGGAGGTGTATTCAGAAGTGTATTGTGAAAAGTGTGTAAGGAACAGGTGTGATTGCACAGGTGTGCAACTGAACAGGTGGATGGAGCAGTGTATGAGTGAGTGATAGTGATGTGAGTTGTGCTGACCAAATGGTCCAGGAAGGAAGGAGGGTGCAGGTGGCCCCAGATGTGATTGCACAGGTGTGCAACGACAGGTGTATGGAGAATGGTTGTGTGGAATAAATGGTATGGAGTATATGGAGTATTGGAATGGATGGTCGTGGAGTGAGTATGGGGGAAACTGTGGAGTGGAGTGGATGGTGCGAAGGTGTGAATGGGGGAAGGATGGACCCCCATCACGAATACCCGGGGAGGGTAGTGTAAGTGTTAGGTAGAGGGTATAGGTAAATTGTGGTTGGATATTGGCATCTGTGGTGTGGGTGGAAGAATGATGTTTGGATGGGTGCATTAGTGTTGTGGAAATGGCTGGGCGTGTAGCCTGTTAGTGTGTGTAGTTGGTTTGGGCACCCCACCACTGTGAGGATGTCGGCCAGGTGAGGCCGCAGGTGGGCTCTGGGAGCCGATAGTTGTGGATGGGGCCCGAGGATCCGGAGGACGGACCCGGGTAGCCCAGTGCCAGAGGGCACCGAGGGGTGACAGAGCCAGGAGGGGCCTTCCCCAGTTAGTTAGGTTAGGGTGAGGAGCTAGGTAAGCTCGGGTGGCAACTGCAGTGGTGGAGGTGTGCAGGTGGGTAGACCTGCTGGGAGAGCTACACGTCTCAGCCCAGAAATTGTGCAAGGGCACCGGGAGATGAATCGGGGGAGTGAGACCCCAAATTGTGAAGCACCACAGTTTGGTCAATGGGAATTGGTTTTTAGAACCCATTGTGTAAGTTGGCCAATGAATTGGCAGGGAAAGGCCCCGGGTAGTGTAAAGTGTGTTAATGTCATTTAGAGGATAGTTAGGATTGAAGTCTCCTCGCACCATCTACATCCACTCACCTGAGATGACGTACCTCCACACCATGCCAGGTTGTTTGATTATTTTTTGATGCAAATGTTTGGAATGTGAGACGCATCATGACGTGGGTGTGACATTGTGCTGTGTTCCATCTCTTCCGCCTTATGAGGATTGATGATGAATTTGGTGATGGCAAATTTTGGTTAGAGGGATTGTGGGAACGAATTTGGTATAGGGGAAATATGGGGAAGACGTGACGATAGCGACGAATTTGTAAAGGTGTAGATTTTGTACATATGGGGTAAGGGCAAGGGTAGTGTAGGTGACAGGGGGGGTGACTTACGGTAGGGACGAGCTTTCTCACTTCGCTTTCCGTACGCACTTCGCCTTGCATTGCCTTGTTTGATGTGTACCCTTGTGACCTTACCCCTCGCTCATCTGTCTCCCCCCTTTTGTCTCCCACATGACCTGTGCGCCATTGGGCGCCGAGGGGAGCGTGTGTGAGTCCGCCATTGTGCGCCCGGAACTCCCAGAACCAAATGTCTGCATCGATGCACCACATTATGGACCACATGTCTCTGGCCGAGCACCACTGATGGACCCCATGGGTTGGGGCATGGCCCCTCTGCTGGAACCGGCCATGAAGGCCCGAAATCTTGCTGGCGGACCTTGGCCACAGGGCACCGATGCCCCACAGGTGAACCATACATAGTCGGCCCCTGTGGGCCATAAAAAAAATAAAAATGGACACGTTGGGTGCATTTTATTTTGATACAAATAGGCCACCAGCAAAAGAAAATGACAACATCTGGAAGAAAGCAAATAGCCAGCAGAGGGAGCCGAAGAGCAAGAGACCACCTGCAGGGTTAGGGGTTGTTGTTTTTATTTTTTATCCATTGAACTGTGGTGACTGCACCGATTGGTGCTTGAGGGTGTTTTGGTGCGTTTTGGGTGCTTTCATGGTGCATTGATGCAGAGCAGACTGTCTCTCCCCCCCAAAAGAATAATCACAGGTCCTGGGTTGCGTTTTGTAAATAAAGTAACGTCATTGTAAATAATGCTCCCCACCGTCAGTGTATAGTTTGAAGACCATTCCGCAATTCGGTTAACTGTGGGCGTGAGTCTGTTAGGCAGGATGCAATGGAGCAGCGGGACATATTTATTTATGTTTTAAAACTGTCGCACTCAGGGTCAGGTTAAAAGTAGAGGGAACTACACCTACGTGTCACACTAAATGAAAGTTGTAGGCCCGGGACGTGCCTAAGAGGAGGAGGGTGCAGTGTTGCGGATATGAGGATTGTATTTTTTTATTGTGTTGTATTGTGGTAAATTGCTGTGTAACATTGTTTGATTCTGGCCCCTCCTGCCTCCAGTGTTGTGTAAAGGTCAAAGGGCGTCCCGGTAGTTAATTCCATAAAGCATCCATTGAAGGACACTATAATACCCTTGTTCAGTAGTTTATATCCTTATTATGTGTTTTAGGGTAAGGCCTTGTCTTCCATTAGAATGACACTCCATTGCACCAAGTGAAAAAGATAGATTCCCTTCATCCTTCATTCCCATTCCCAAAAACCTCCATTTCCCCTTTCATCAATTGCCATTCGCATTGCCAACTACAATTGCCGCCATTGAACATGTGCTTGTGTTGGGGAAGAAAGGCGTGCCCGCCCGTCGTCATCAAGGGCGGAGCCAGAGGGTCGCGCGACCAACCATGGCCGAGGTGAGCACACCAATGGGCGTGTCCTGAAGGCCGGCGGCTTAATCGCCGGGGGCGTTATAAAAGCGCGCGCGCAAGGGTCCAAGAGAGAGCTGAGTTGTGAGGTCCAAGGCTGAGCTGGGTTGTGAGGTCCAAGAGAGAGAAAGGAGGTCCAAGAGAGAGCTGAGTTGTGAGGTCCAAGGCTGAGCTGGGTTGTGAGGTCCAAGAGAGAGAAAGGAGGTCCAAGAGAGAGCTGAGTTGTGAGGTCCAAGGCTGAGCTGGGTTGTGAGGTCCAAGAGAGAGAAAGGAGGTCCAAGAGAGAGCTGAGTTGTGAGGTCCAAGGCTGAGCTGGGTTGTGAGGTCCAAGAGAGAGAAAGGAGGTCCAAGAGAGAGCTGGGTTGTGAGGTCCAAGAGAGAGAAGGGAGATCATCCAGCAGCGATTCTTGTCCAAGAGAAGAGATCATCCAGCAGCGATTCTTGTTCAAAGGAGATCATCCAGGGAAGCACAAAGCCTGCTATTCGTCACCTTGCTCGCCAGCAGCAGCGTCCACAGCAGCAACAACACTCCACAGCCGCTTGGGGCCTGGACGGCGGTTTTGAGCAGGGCCGCGAAGGAACGGCGGCTGCTAAACGCGCCGATCGTGCTGCAGGACCCCATTGGACTTTCCTCTCCCTCCAGCCATCCACCTCCTGCCTGTGCATCCTTTTGTGTACGTGAGTTTGTTTCTGTTTGTTCTGTCCTGGGTAGTTAATTAAGTTTGTATAAGCTAGTATTTTCACTGTGTCTCTAAAAGCTTCTGTATATTATTTTATTATCTTTCCTTCTCCTTGGTTATTTTGACCCTGTAAATAGTAAATAAATTTAGTAGTATTTTCCACCTTTTTTTTCGTCTTCTTATTCCTTTTCTTCACATCCGGTGAAGATGTGAAGTGATTGCACAGGTTGCACATACTCACACGCACACACACGCACACACATGTTGCTTCCATGTTTCCATGTTGATTATCCATGTTGCTTGTAATGGACCCGGTGGTAACCCCTCCTAGGTACGTGTAATTCCACTGCAGCTACAGCGCATTTTCTCCACCCTCTTACTGCTGGATCAGGAAGCAGCTAGCACGACGAGCCTTACGGACAGCTTTGGATGGACTGACAATCAGGTATAGCATTCAACGATGGCTCGGTTACTTTAGTTGTTATTTGTTTTGTTCGTTTTTTTTTTTTCCCCTTGATAATTAATTCCTGTTATTGGTTGGCTTTTTACAAAACTTTGAAATTTCTAATGACATTGTCCTATTCCAGAAGTATATTTGTGTACAATTATTCCTCTGTTACAGTCAAACCTATTACCACTACTATCACAGAGTGCGCTAGTACTCTATGTATGGATGGCATGGAAAAAACTGTCGGTTCCATCCACTAGAACCGGAATATCATCTTCTCGTTCATCATCATCTTACTATAATTCACCAAATGTCCGTCCGTCCGTCTGTCTCTGTCTGTCTGTTCGAAGGTACCGTAAAAACTGCTGAACCGATCTCAACGATATTTTGGGTGGATAATCCTGGGATCTCCAGGAGTAAAATAGGCTATTTCGTTTTCCCAATTTCAGCTTTAGTCTCCAGCATTCTCAGGTTTGGACTCACGCATAACATTCGCGTTCGCATAACGTTCATTGTTCTCATTGTGACGATGTTGTTTTCACGGGTGCCGCACAAACGGCTGCACCGATCGCTGCACGGACTTGATCGGACTCGGTGACCTCAGGCAAAGACCTTTTATAAGGACACGGGTTGAATCCCTGCTTGAGAGAATTCTAACCCATTTCAACTGAAGGAAACACGTATTGTGAGTACATACGACAGAGCGATTGTGAACACGATTAGTTTAATCACCACATGAGAGAATTCCACATAGCTATTTGGGCGGTGAATACGCTAACAGATCGCTGTCTCCATCGATCTTGCCAAGGCCGTAACAGCTATCGGCTCAAAATATTTTTTACAATGAAGGAAACACATATCGGGAGTACATACGACATCGGGAGGACTAACTGCACGCGTCTTCAGTATCAAGCTTAAATCTGTCATGGCGGATCTGAAGAGCGGAATGCTTGGAGAAGTGGTGGGCTACTTCAGCATGAAGGGGGATCAGAAACGTGGACTCGCACACTGCCACATCCTGCTGATACTTGCTCCCGCATGACGTTATTTTCCCGGGTGCCGCACAAACGGCTGCACCGATCGAGATTTAACGGATGTTTATATAAATCGTTTAAAAGAAAAAAAGCCTTCAATTTCTGATATTTAGCCTTTTCATTTGTCCTCCCAATTGAAGCCCCACCCGTAGGGCAGGTACTGTTGCTAGTAACAATAATCATCTTCAGACGGCGTATTTCAAAGCTGCCTCTCTCAATGCCAATGACTCTGGTAACATCCGACAGAATTTTATTTGGTGCAGCATTCTTTGCTATCGTAATTTTAATAGCTTGAAAGGATTCCCCAAAATGTATGCTCGACAGCATTGTGCTCCATAATGCCTTGGTAATCTCCCGATTTCATGATGCCATGCACACATTCAAGACACCCAGTGCCAGAGGCAGCACAGCAACTCCAAAAAATCACTGAACCTCCACCATGTTTGACTGTTAGGGAAAGTTTTCTTTTCTTTGAAGGCTTCATTTTGTTTTCTGTAAACATAGAGATGATGTGCTTTACCAAAAAGCTCTAATTTGGTCTCATCTGTCCACAGGACATTCTCCCAGAAGGATTTTGGCTTGTTCAGGTGTGTTTTGGAAAACTCCAGTCAGGTTTTCTTTTGTCTTTCTATGAGCAGTGGGGTCCTCCTGGGTCTCCTACCATAGAACCCCCTTTCATTGAGTTGGCGACGGATGGTGCGAGTTGAAACTGCCGTATCTTGTGTCTGAAGGTCATCTTGAATCTGCAGTTGATCGAGGTGCTTTCTCCACAATCCAAACAATCCTTCACTGCAATCTTCGATCAAGTTTTCTCTTGCGGCCACATCCAGGGAGGTTAGCTACAGTGCCATGGGCCTTAAACTTCCTGATAACATTGTGCACGGTGGACACAGGGACATAAAGGTCTCTGGAGGTGGACTTGTAGCATCAACATCGAGGTTTCTCAATGGAATACTGTTCCCCCCTCTGGGCTGGTGCTCCTGCCTCACACCTTGCTCGGCTTCACGCTGTTGAGGCCAAAGCTTTCAGAATCATTGGAATCTCCTGCGATGTAGTCAACGCCGAGGGCCTTTCACTCACTCACCGCAGGCAGGTTGGTGGTCTTTCTGTCTTCTACCGACTCCTCTCCGGCCTTGCTCCCCCAGCTCTCTCTGTGCTCTGTCCCCCCAATATTCCTTCAGGTCGCACAAGATCTGCCTGCAACCCTCTTATGGTTAAACTGCCAAAGTCTAGGCTCTCTGCTCACCTTCACTCTTTCATTCCCCTTTTCTCCCGCCTCTGGAACAAACTCCCCCACTCCCTTCAATCCCACTCCTCCCTCCAGGTCTTTAAAACAGCTGTTCACCACCATCTCTTATCTTCCCCCATCGAAAACCTTGATCTTTTCTACCCCCGGTAATTCACCCCAGAATCCTTGCAGTGTTCATATGTTTTAATCCTCTCCCACCTCCCCCCAAGTCCTCCCGATGTCCCTGCTCTCAAATGTTGTGTTTGTGTCCTACCCCTTCTTCCCCCTCTCTTTTGTGTCCTCCCCCCTCTCTCCCCATCTTGTCTGCCGCTCCCCTTGTTTTTTGTGTTTTGTGTGTCGGTTTGTCTTTTTGTGTGATTAATGTTTGCTCTTTCACGAGCCTCGATCTTGTATACAAAAATATACAAAAAAACAAACAAAAAAAAAAACATTGTCCATGCTTGGCTACAATATTGTGTCTGACCTCCTCAGACTTTTCTCTGGTTTTCTTTCTTTTCTCCATGCTCATTGTGGTACACACTGACACAAAACAGCAGAATGACTCATTTTTGTCCCCCGTCGCACAGCGTAGCGAAAGGGGGACTATGGCTTTCCCCTCCGTCCGTGTGTGCGTGCGTGTTTGCGTGCGGGCGTGCATGCGTGCGTAAGCGAAGGACCGCATTCGAATTTGGTGTGTGGGTGCAACCCACGTCAAAATCCAAGATGGCCGCCGCCATGTATGTCTGATGCCATGTATGTCTTAACCTTTTGAGATGAATATCTTGAAAAATAAGCGAAGTACCAACTTCTAATCTGGTGTGTCGGTGTATCTAGGCATAAGGAAGAACGCTATTGAAAATTGGGTCGCCACGTCAAAATCCAAGATGGCCGCCGCCATGTATGTCTGAACCTTGTGAGATGAATATCTTGAAAAATAAGCGAAGTACCAACTTCTAATTTGGTGTGTGGGTGTATCTCGGCATAAGGAAGAACGCTATTGAAAATTGGGGCGCCACGTCAAAAGCCAAGATGGCCGCCACCATATATATGTCTGAAACTTGAGCGTAATATCTTGAAAAATAAGCAAAGTACCAACTTCTAATCTGGTGTTTGGGTGTATCTAGGCACAAGGAAGAACGCTATTGAAAATTGGGTCGCCACGTCAAAATCCAAGATGGCCACCGCCATGTATGTCTGAACCTTGTGAGCGGAATATCTTGAAAAATAAGCGAAGTACCAACTTCTAATCTGGTGTGTGGGTGTATCTAGGCATAAGGAAGAACGCTATTGACAATTGGGTGGCCACGTCAAAATCCAAGATGGCCGCCTCCATGTATGTCTGAACCTTGTGAGCGAAATATCATATCCTTGCATGTTTTCTGCGTCTTCCACTTTGTCAACTCACATCACTTCACCGACGGGGGACCTAGGCGTAACGCTTGTCTCCATTCAAACTGGTTGAATGAGTGATTTTTATATTTCAGGCACCTGCAACTCACCACAGGTGAGTTCAATTCCAAAGTAAGGGAGAATCGCCTGCTTGAAATCTAGTTATATCTAACAACTTCTAAAAGGTGCCAATAATATTGTCCAGGCCATGTTGGGATTTCTGTGTGGAATAAGCTAAGATTCAGTATTTGTTTCAGCTTTTTTTGTTTTGTTCCACTGTAAACCAAAGAAATACATATGTGGATACAAAAATATTTTTTAATTTCAATAATTTTCTGGAAGAAATGGTGCATTTGAAAAAAGTGCAAGGGTGCCAATATTTTTGGCCATGACTGTATGTTGTGCCTAAATTGCTCTAATTTATGACATGTGCAGTTAGTGTGGGTCATGTTTTTTTGTTTCGATTTAGAAATGCCTCCAAAGAAAGAGAATTTCCATGCTGATGGGGATATTAAAAATCGAATTTCTTGTCTTCGTCAAGCGGCCAAGGTGTATTCTGAAATCCACAAGCTCGTGAAGAAGGAGAACATCCATATTTCTCTGCCTACCATGAAGAGAATAGGTCTACATTTCCAGAAAACTGGTTTTACTGCAAGGAAGAAGTGATCTGGCAGGCCTAGAGCCACTATAAGTAAAGATGACAGGTGACTGAAATTCTTAGTTGTCCAGGAAACAAAAGCCTACAGAAACTGTCAGAGGAGTTCAGAACTGCTGAAGACAAGACCGTTTCCAGAAGCACCATCACAAGAAGGTGGACTGATGCTGGTTCAAGAAGATGTGCTAAGAAAGCTCTACTATCTAAGAAAAACCTGGACAGATTGCACTTTTTGCCCGAATATGGGAACTGTCGTGGAAGTGTTGTGAGACTCAAGACTTCAATGATGTCACAGGTTTACAAAAGATCACAACTTTATTAACTGGTTGTTCACTTCATTCCAATACCAAATAACTACCGTTTAACTCAATGGACCAGGTAATTCTATCCGCATAGTCCCTCTTTCGTGGCTGCAGCGCCGTACTCGTGGTACGCGTTCATTCCGTCGGGCAGGGCTTCTGAGGATGAGTGCTCTTGAGTCAAGGAGATGTTTACTCTTTTATGGGCACCGCAGTATTAATCCTTCCTCCGCTAATCCTAATCCGTTCTCCGCAAACGTTACTCGGTCGCCTCACTGGCACCAGCTCGCTCCCCTCCTGCTGCGAGTTCCATTTACCAAACAATAGGGGGGTGCTCCAGCCTGGGGCTGTGACCAGGTGGACAAGAGATTACCATGTTCGTGCACATTCCTGACATTCATTTACGAAATCGTCTATCTGCTTCGTTACCAGTCCCAATCAATGAGTTACCAGTCCCAATCAATGAGTTACATTTCCACAGAACTGTGATTACCTTCGCAAAAGCGGAAGGTTATGTTTTGATCGCTGTGTATTTATTTGTATGTCTGTGTGTGTGTATGTTAATCGCATAACTCAAAAAGTATTCAACCGAATTGCATGAAATTTGGTGGGATGATTGGTTATTATACGGGACACATTTGATTAGATTTTGGGAAACAGATTTGCTCAAATTCTGACTATTTTTAACTCGATCGTATTTCACTCAAAGTTATGAGCGACTGAAGAAGAAGATGTCCATCCAGGACGTCATCACTATAACGCGATCTCCCGCGATCATTTCAACCTCAAAAAAAATTATAATTGCAGATTTGACAATAGATGAGGCATATTAACAAACGAATGAAACAGATTTGCTCAAATTCTGACTATTTTTAACTCGATCGTATTTCACTCAAAGTTATGCGCGACTGAAGAAGAAGATGTCCATCCAGGACGTCATCACTATAACGCAATCTCCCGCGATCATTTCAACCTCAAAAAAAATTATAATTGCAGATTTGTCAAGAGATGAGGCATATTAACAAACGAATGAAACAGATTTGCTCAAATTCTGACTATTTTTAACTCGATCGTATTTCACTCAAAGTTATGAGCGACTGAAGAAGAGGATGTCCATCCAAGACGTCATCACTATAACGCGATCTCCCGCAATCATTTCAACCTCAAATGAAATTCAAATTGCAGATTTATCAATCGGGGAGGCATATTAACAGACGAATGAAACAGATTTGCTCAAATTCTGATTTTTAAAAATCGATCGCATTTCACATAAAGTTTGAGGTACTAAAGAAGAAGAAGATTCGTTTAGCTTCTCAGATAAAATAAATAATTCTGTCTGCAATTTCAGGTTAATTACCTTCGCAAAAGCGGAAGGTTATGTTTTGATCCCTGTGTATTTATTACCTTCGCAAAAGCGGAAGGTTATGTTTTGATCGCTGTGTATTTATTTGTATGTCTGTGTGTGTGTGTGTATGTTATTCGCATAACTCAAAAAGTATTCAACCGATTCGCATGAAATTTGGTGGGATGATAGGTTATTATCCGGGAACCATTTGATTAGATTTTGGAATCGATCGGGTCAAAGGTCAAGGTCAAGGTCATGAAAAGGTCAAAATCGTCTTTTTACCATAGCGCGGTCAATTTGTGTCCAATTTGTATGAAACTAATGCCAAAATGCTTTGCTACACAGATCTTGTAGTCTTTTATTTTGGCAACAAAAGTAGCTGCGGCGAAGGTATGCGCTCTACCGAGTGCCCGTTCTAGTTCAGAATTGTTTCAGAGAGTTCTGTGGAGCGATGAATCAAGATTTCAGCTTTGCAGTGATGCCCCAGAACGTTGCCTTTGCAAATCTGGTGTGAGATTCAACCCTGAGTGCATTTCAACAACTGCGAAGCATGGAGGAGGTGGAATCATGGTCTGGGGTGCATTTTCCGGCTACGGGTGTTGGTGAGCTGATTAGTCGTAACCAGTCAATTACTGCCAAGGAATGCCAGAAAATTTTAGAGAGAGGATTATTACTTCCCAGCCTCCAAAAGTTATTTCCTGGAGAGAAAAGCAAAGCAGGAATTTTTCAACAAGATAATACCCCTGCCCATTCTGCAAAAGCCACCAAAAAGTGGTCGGAGTTAGTCCCCGAAATTTATGCTCTGGCCTGGTCATATTTGAACCCCATAGACAATATTTGGGCCTATATTCAGCAAAAACGTATTGGAAGGAAATTTGCAAATTCTGATCAACTTTGGGAAGCTGTCAAACATGAATGGGATAATATTGACATTTCTCGGTGCAAGAAGCTTTGTGAAAGTTTGAACAAAAGACTGGATTATTTAAAGAAAGCTAAGGGACAAGCTATTACATACTGATTTGTACAGTTATCTCTGCATGTTGTGGTGTTTTGGTGGTTTTTTCCTTATAGTTATGGTGGTAAAATAGTTATGACAAAAAATGTTTAACAATTGATTTGGCTCATTTTTTTTTGCCCTGGAAAGTATGTTGCATGAGGACAGGATCTGCCTTATTTTACATCTATGGTGATGAGCTCTGGTATTCAAGGTAGAGGGTTCTGTGGCTTTGGATGCAAGCTTGAATATTCATAAATAAATAAAACAAGAGTTCCCTTACAAAGAACTTCAACGCAGGAGGACGCCATTAGGCCCATCAAAGCCTGTGCTGTGATTGCTAACCTGTGGTTGTTTGTCCTTGCACTATCCTTTATGAATTCTGAGCGGCGAGAAAGGAAGCAGCACATACCATTTTGAAGTCGAAATGCCGTCCGCCCAGACTCAGATTGGATGCTCTAACTATTATGCCACCGAGTCTGGTGGTTCCCCATTTGTCAGCTTGTTTGTCCAGCTAGATCTTGGTTGTGAAGAGGTTTCACATGCAATTGCATCGTGTTTGTAGTGTCATCTCTGCACCTCCAGCTCTCAATGTTTACCTCATCGTCACTGTGCCAGCAGGCAGGGAGGGTTTTAAAACGATTCCAGTACCCTCAAACACACACTCAATGTCTAAAAGCAGCAATTCTAAAATATGTGCAAAAAAAATGGATTCAACTTTTTATTGAACCGCAGGAGCTTCACCAACACGATGTGCAAGAATTAAATCGCATTCTGTGTGGAGCGATTGAGAGCTCTCTCGTCGGAACATCAGGCAGTGACCTCATCGACCGGCTCTACCGAGGAACGATCCGGGACATCATTGAGTGTTGTGAATGTGGAAATGTACGGGAGCTTGAGGCAAGTCCTGTCTGCACCTGGCTTATGCCAATTAGTCAATCCAATCAAATGTAAATGATTATGTCACTGATGATATAATGCGCTGTGTAAACGAAGCAGTGTTGTACATTTCTTCTGGTACTCTGTATGTTGTGCCATGTCAAACAATCATGAAGTGTTATGACTTACTCAAATGATGACATGACATTATCAAGTTATGACATCAACCAGAGCAAATGTAAAATGTAGCTAAATATAGTTTTAAAAATATTGCTCTAGAAGATCAAATGAAGTACGGCACTGTAGTTTCAAAGATTCAGTATGAAGGTGTTGTCATAAGGTAATTTTGGCATATAAATATGATTTACCTGCAAATTCCTGTCGGTATCAACCACATGACTCGGTGAAGTTTTCTGCTCGTCTTTCACCCACCTCTTTTCCTATCCTCTCTGGACTATAGGAGCCGTTCTTTGATCTGATGCTGTCTGTATGTGGGGCTGATTCTCTGGAGGAGGCTCTGTCTTCTTGTTTTCAACATGTGGAACTCATGGAGGGCGCTAACTGTTACCACTGCACAGTCTGCGCTCGCCTCGTCGCCGCGACCAAGGTGGGCAAAGGTTCCAGTAAAGGCCTTAAACGACTCGTTCAAGTATCAGCTCACCTGGACTTTAGTCCGGTGAGCTTATGCGATCGAGCATTGTCCGTAGGTAAGTCAGTCAGTCAGCTAGGCAGTAATTGAGTGAGTCCGTAAATACTTCAGTCATTATTGCTTGATCAAACACGATTTTGATTAAACTTGCCCACAAGCTTCATATCTGATACGTAACGAAGGTTTATTCACCGCATCAAAGTCTGCGCTCATTAAAGGAGTCTACGGAGGAGGGTGGGTTTTAACCCCCCCACCCCCCCCCCCCCCAAATAGGTATTTGCTCTCTTCCCCGAAACTACATGCACAATTTCGATGACACTTTCCCACAACCTTCATCACCTGTAATGTACCAATGTTTGTTCACGGCATTAAAAATATCAGGTTCTGGGGTGTTTGACTGTTGCTCCTGATCCAGGTGAGGGTGAGCTTCTGGACCCGCGGTCCTATTTTTGTTCACGTGTCGACACTTTAATCCAACCAGGATTGTAAATCTTCTTTCACAGTGTTATTGTCCCCCGTCGCACCGCGGAGCGAAAGGGGGACTATGGTTTTCCCCTCCGTGCGTGCGTGCGTAAGGCGAAGGACCGAATTCTAATCTGGTGTGTGGGTGCAACCAACGTCAAAATCCAAGATGGCCGCCGCCATGTATGTCTGGCGCCATGTATGTCTGAACATTGTGAGCGGAATATCTTGAAAAATAAGCGAAGTACCAACTTCTAATCTGGTGCGTGGGTGTATCTCGGCATAAGGAAGAACGCTATTGAAAATTGGGTCGCCACGTCAAAATCCAAGATGGCCGCCTTGCATCTTCCACTTTGTCAACTCACATCACTTCACCGACGGGGGGCCGAGGCGTAACGCTTGTTATCATTGTTGGAGCCTGCGTCCCCCACATCCGATGAGCAAATTTGTAGTTTTGGGTTCTGCATGGCAAACACTTTGAAAACCACCATTTTTACAAAGCTTTTCGTTAATTACATTGACAAACAGGAATTGTATGCAGGATGCTTAAAAGGTAATTAAAAGTTTGGAATTTATCTTTATCATATCTTTCATGAGTCTGGAAATCTGTAAAAATAAATATTACCTGTCATAAGGTAATTAGGCATATAAATATGATTTGCCTGCAAATTCCCGTTGGTATCAAAAAAACCCTTTCATTCCAGATAATTTGATCAACAAAACGCACACTGACCACTGAACACTTTTTAAAAAGTTCCTGTCACGACTGAATGTCCGGAAGGAGTTTGTACACTGACTGCTCGAAGCAAAAGAATGTTGGGGTGTAACAGAGGAGTTATTGTGGGACCGAATGGGTCAGATGCACGACCATGACATAGATGTGAAGAGTGATACTCCAATTGAGCACGTACTCGTCTCCACTGACAGGAATCAAAGCTGCGATCGCTGCCTCCTTTCCTCACGCTGTCCCTACTGCGGTTCAACTTCGACGCCGTTAAGTGCAAGCGCTACAAGGAGACCGGGCCATTTACCTTTCCTCTACACCTGCACACAGGGCCTTACTGTGAGGTATCAAATTGTTTCCACTCGTGCTGCGGATAATCCATCATGCAAATCTCCATTGCAAACCACCCTGCTTCACCTGCAATAAGTTGATAAAGATGATGTATTATCCTGGATTATGATAGACTTATAAAGTAACGTCTTGAGTTGGAGTCCCTGTCGTGCTGTTCAAATAACACCACGTGGGTTTACTCAGCCGGCCATCCTTTCTATGTCGGAAAAATGAGTAGTAGCTTACCGCTAATAGGGACACTGCATAAATGATACAACCAGCCGTTACAGGCTGCATGCGAAACAACATCAAACTTGTCTTGATCATGTGAAATAAATTTTTTTAATGTTCTGCAAACTTGTTCATAAGTGGGTGGTGAGTTGGTGGACATTTTCATACAAATTGATGTCAATAGTTACTGTACAGCTTCAAATGTGAAACGTCATGTCCGATGCTAACTGAACGATTCCATTTTGCACTCCTAATTGTTTTGTTTTCCGCACATGAATCTCACTGTTGATGCAGGTAGCCAAAGAGAGTGAAGAATTTGAGTACGACCTTTACTCGGTCATCGTGCACAAAGGTGGCTGTTACGGGGGTCATTACCACGCTTTCATCCGTGACATCGATGGGCTGGGCGTGTGGAGCAGCACGGTCAGTACATGGCACAAAGTCATTACGAAATGCATGGTCATTCCCCAGTGGCCTTTGGTCCTGGATATGGGAAAAGGTTTTCAGCTTGACTCGGAAGCAGATTTGGGAGTAGAGGCTCTACAGGAACTCTATGCACAAACCTGGCAGTTTATTTCCAGGGCGATTTAAACGTGTATGCCAAGATTCGCTCATGATGTCAACACAAATACTGGTTAAAAGTAAAATACTGGTCCTCAAAGGTGTGGTCAAAGAAAGATGAGTTCTCCTGCACAGGAAGCAGTGCTTTGCACCTGAATGTTTTTGCCAAAGCAGTTGGTACGATAACATTTAAAATATTTGAAAACATTTCACAAACAATTTATGGAGCTTTCCATAACTGGTGGCACTAGAGTCTTGAGGTAAGATAATCGTGTTTAATATATTATTGGCACCTTATTTGCTTCACCTCGTATCTCCATTGGCCCGATTTAAAGAGTGCGGAATGAACTTTTGTGTCATGTAATTTTAAAAGTGCACCTTTTGACATCATCATGCATTTGTCGTTCTTGTGACCATTTACACATCTATTAATGCCAGTCACGTTTTGTTTGCAGCAGAAACAAGAAGAAATAGTCAAGAAGAAAGAGAGCAATTTGGGACCGTTTCCAGAGCTGGACCCTGTTGAGTTCTGCAAACTTGTGATTTGCCAGGTACCACAAATGGATACAATTTGGTTATTAGTCATTATTATTATTTTGTATGCAGCTTGAGGCTGGTGGTTGCATCATTGCTGGGAGAGCAGCAGATGCAGTGCCCCCTTGTTTCCAATAAGCCGACACACATTTTGCCGACTTCCGAATGATTCCAGGCTGAGTCAACCAACCTGGTGTTATTTAATAGCACGACAGGGTCTCAAACTCAAGACCCTAAGATCTTAAACCAGCCACCTTAACCGTTTAGCCAACACCAGGCTTGTTATTAGTGATTGATAAAAAATTATTAATATTAATAATAATTAATTTTGTCATGTAATATATATGGAACTCTATTAGGCCAATATTAATGTGACTAATACCTTGTTTTTATCAACCTTAGAATATCCCATAATGCCATGCTTCATGTCAAGCAGTGATTTTAACCATTTCCATCCCAAACAACACATATGAACCAAGAATATCACTCGGTAGGGCGCATACCTCTGCCAGGCTGAACAGTTTGTTTTGTATTGCACTGATAGGCCGGATCTGGATTCGGACCTGAACTAAAATCTAATCGGCTTGTTCTTGTCATCTGACCCACTCATCCCCCAAGTTTTGTCATAACTCGTGCACAACTTTTTAAAAATATGTTATATATCGCTTTTTGCCCGATCTCTCAATAGTGGAGAATCACTTGAAAAATTAAATAATCCTCGTATCCAAATCCATATTCAGATCTTCACCAAAATCGAATTGAATCGCCCTTGTCAGACACCCAACCTGTCCACCAAGTTTCGTCCAAATCCGTCCACAACTTTTTGAGATATCCTGCTATGTATCGTTTTTGGCCCTATCTCCCAATGGTGAAGAATCGCTTTAAAAAAATTCTACTAGCCGGATCCGGATCTGGATTTTCACCAAAATCTAATCCTTTAGTCCTCGTCACATATGCAACCTCTCCGCCAAATTTTGTCTGAATCTATTCACTACTTTTTGAGATATCTTGTTCACAGCCAAACAGGGGTGAAACCATAACCTCCATCCACCTTTGGTGATGGAGGTAAGAAGCATTTTATACCAGCATAAAATATTATACCGCTTCAAAACCACCTTCCTGAAGTGGTTTCTTTTATACCAGTCCAAATTCTCAAACTAAAATGGTATAGCATAACTCATGCTGATGTCAACACATGAACTGGAATGAAACAGTATAAAATGTTGCTGTAAGATTATAAGTTTGGGGAGACAGTATTCCTGTGTGTGGGCAATGGAATCGAGGGTAGATGGAGGGTTTTTACTGGTGCCGGACGGAAGCACTTATTGTTTTGTGGGAAGAGGTAGAGGGCAGTTTTAAGGAAGAGGGGAATTCGAGCTTTCCTGTATATATGGAATTTCTGTTATAATGATATTATGTTTTATTTGTGTTACTGTTCCTGCATTGATTTTATGTTCATCAACCCTTTATTTGCTATTTCCTGCTGTTATCGTGGTTAGTATTTTTCAGTTGTTGTGTTAGATATGTGTTGTGCATTATCGTTACTCTGAATTTGTGGCTTGCCATAGTGGTTTGCAATTTATTTTTGGTCATTCCATGGTTGTAGGCAGGCCCTCACGGCCTCACCATGGAAGCCATGTGTAAAACGATGCAGGAGGTGATGGGAGTGTCGTGGAAGAAGAAGTACCGCAAGCAGCACGGCACTCTCACCAAGGTGTGGTCGCTTTGTTTATGTGGGCTTGAATTGGGCTTCTGAAATCACTACTAACAGCAGTGAGTTACTTCCTCTGAGAGCCTCGGCCTGGCAGAACAAGACCGTCCAGGCTGGTAACATTATACTGCTTTGTTGCAATAGATATGCCATGATTTCGGCAACAGTTGGCATGGTTTGAGAGTGGTTCGGATTTAGTGTGGTTTAAGTATAGGTTGCTGTTTGAGAGGTGTTTGCGATTTAGGGCAGTTTGAATGCTGTCAGTTTGCAAATGTAATGAAAATGGAAGAAAATGACTTTTTTTTAAATTCTTACTGTTGTTTAAGTAAGCTGTACCAACTTCAACTTGGCAATACATATTTTCTTTGTTAATCATATTTGGTTCACCACTGGTCCAGTGTTAATGTTTGAATATAGATGACACCTGTTAAATGAATAACCAGAACAGCACTCTTTGACGTCGCGACTTTGACCGATATGCCTTCGCCCACATTATTACACCATCATACTTGCTTATACCAAGTTTGATTTAAATCCCTTCAGCTGTTCTCAAGTATCACATTTTTACCTGACTTTGACCTTTGATGCCAAAATCTAAATCAGTTCATCTTTTTATCATCATACATACTTGTACCAAGTTTGGTCAAAATCCCATCACTGGTTCACAAGTTAGCACAGTAACATAATTTTTACCTAATGAAACCTCTGACATTTGACCTCTTGACCCCATCATGTAATCCGCTTATCTTTACATCATTATACATCGTTGTACCAAGTTTGACTTCGTTCCCTTCAGCCGTTCTTAAGTTATTGCAGTAACAAAATCCTTTTACAGAAACTGACCTTTGACCTAATCTAACCTAACCTAATCTAATCTAACCTTTGACCTTAAGAAATCTAATCAGTTTATCTTTGCATCATAATATATACTTGTGCCAACTTTGGTCAAAATCTTATCACTTGTTTACAAGTTAGCCTGGTAACAATTTTTACTGAACTGACCTTTGACCTCTTGACCCCATAATGTAATCCATTTATCTTTATATCATTATACATAGTTTTACCAAGTTTGACTTAGTTCCCTTCAGCCGTACTTATGTTATCGTGGTAACGATACATCCACATCGTGGTAACGATACATCATTAATCATCCACTTTCTAAACTCCCCTCTTGCCCCTCCCATCCAAATCCCTCCCCTTGCACCTACACTCCTAAACTCCCCCCTTGCCCCGCCACTCTTAAACTCCCCCCTACCCCTCCACTCCTGAACTCCCCCCTTGCCCTTCCACTCCTGAACTCCCCCCTTGCCCTTCCCCTCCTAAACTCCCCCCTCACTCCTCCCCTTCAAAACTCCCCCCCAATCCCTCCCATTCAAATCTCCCCCCATACCATTCCTCTCCAATTCTCCCTCCTCTCCCCTCCTCCTCAAAGCTGCCTCCTCCCCACTTCGTCTCCCTTGTATCTCATACCTCCACCCCCCCCCAACCTTCTTCTTTCCTCTGCCCCCCCTCAAACAACCCCTCACTGTGCCTCATCCCTTCACCTTCAAACCTTTCATCCTCCTCATCCTTCCCTTTCTTGGAACTCTTCTGCAATCGCTGACACACTAACAACTGCTCTCCCTACCTCCCCCTCTCATCCTTCATCTTACCCTACTCCTCCCCTCCCCTGTCCTGTACCCGATGCTCCCCCTCTCTCTTCATTAACGGTACTAGGGCATGCCCGTACTATATATAAGCGAGGACGTGCCCGTACGTGGGTGCCCGTTCCTTGCCAAAAAAAAAAAAAAAAAAAATTTGTGTAGGGGTGTGTGTGTGTAAACATCCTAGGGCGTGCCCGTACGTGGGTGCAAAAAAACATGCGTGCAAACAACAACAACAAAAAAAAACTTTGAAACCACGTGGCAGTAACGACCACAGAACCCCCCCCCCCCTCTATTTACATGAATGGTTTGGTCCATTCGCAACGACCACAGAACCCCCCCCTCTATTTACATGAAATGGTTTGGTCCAAAGCGAACGGCTTGCGGTGTTTGGTAAAGAAATCGCCATAGCTCGGTAACTACTTGTCCGATTAATTTCAAACCTTGAAAAGGCACATCCTCGGGTCCCCAGCAATATACCTGGCAAGTTTCAAGTATATCGGACCGGTAGTTGTCGAGAAACAGCGGTCACAGACAAACATACACACATACAAACACACATACAAACACACATACACACATACACACAGAGATTAATGGAATTATAGATAGATGGACCTCAAACATCCGGGGCCTTCGCTCAAACCTGACTGATCTCTCCATACAGGTTGCTTCTGACAATCCAGACTTGATCTGCTTAACAGAGACTTTCCTCCTTCAAGATGTCTCTGATTCCTTAATATCTCTTCCTGGTTACTCCCTCCTCCGGTATGATAGACCTGAGCCTCGGCCTGGTGGTGGGGTGGCTATCTTTATCAAAAACTCTCTTCCTCACTCTCCTTGCACTGCCCTCTCTCCTCCTCACCCCCAGGAGTACCTCTGGCTACGGCTTCCTCTCCGCTCCCACCTTTTGTTCATATGTGTTCTGTACCGTCCCCCAAACAGTGATGACTCCATCTACATTTCACTGTCTGACAACATGGACCAACTTCTATCCACTCATCCCAACTCTCTCTTCCTCATATGTGGTGACTTCAATTGTCATCATGCCACCTGGTTGGGTGTGGGTTCCTCTCTCACCAGTCATGGCACCTCAGCAAAGGACTTCTGTGACTCACTGGGATTGACACAATCTGTCAATTTCCCGACCCGGATCTCAGCCAATGGAGTATCTTCTCTTCTAGACTTGGTTATGACTAACTTCCCTGCTAATGTCTGCTGTTCTTCTTCTGCTCCAATCGGTTCTTCTGATCATGTGCTTGTCAAAGTGGACATCTCTCTGGCCATTCTCAGAGAGCCTCCTCAGCGTCGACGAGTCTGGCATTTCACTCAGGCCGACTGGGACGGTCTTCAAGCAGCCATCAATCGTCTGGATTGGTCTCCCATCTCCACTGCCTCTGACATCAATTCTTCCTGGGAATTCTTCCAAAGCAAACTGATCTCTCTCATGCACAGATTTATCCCATCTCGCCTTCAGTTGTCTTACCCTTCCTCCCGTCCATGGTACACTGAATCTTGTGGTGAGGCAGTTGCCCTGAAACAACTTGCCTTTGCCTCTTGGAAGGCTAATCCAACTGAAGGAAATCTCAGTTCCTTCCACCAAGCTCGGAACAAGTGTGTGTCTACCCTCAGGAGTGCCAGGAAGCACTATCTCTCCTCACTCAAGAATGAACTCTCAAACCTGTCTCCTTCCTCCAAATCCTGGTGGCGTCTGGTCAAATCCGTTTCTGGTGTTTGTTCCCCCTCCATCCCCTCCCTTACCTCAAATGGCCACACAGTTGACATCGCACGTGACAAAGCCGAATGCCTCAACTCTGTGTTTGCCTCAAAATCCTTAGTCCCAAACCCATCTCTCTCTGTTCCCACCTTTCCCAGTCGAACCAAACTGCTCCTGGACTCTGTGACCTTCTCTCCTGACAAGGTGGAGGAGTTTTTGTCAAACCTCGACTCTGATTCTGCAACTGGACCAGATGGCATCAGCCCACGGGTCCTAAAATCCTGCTCTGCCGCTCTATCTCACCCTCTCTCTGTTCTTTTCACCCTATCGTTTGCTCAAGGTCATCTGCCAGCATCCTGGAAATCAGCAAACATTACCGCTTTACACAAAAAAGGTGCAAAAACAGATCCTTGCAACTACAGACCAATCAGCCTGCTCCCAATTATCAGCAAAGTCATGGAATCCATCATTGCTTCGGATATGAAATCTTTCCTCTTCTCCAATGGCTTGATCTCTGATCATCAATTTGGTTTCAGACCAGGTCACTCTACTCTGGACATGCTGCTTCTGCTGTCTCAACAATGGATGGAGGTCCTCAATGCCAAACAGGAAATCAGAGCTGTCTCCCTTGACATATCACGTGCCTTCGATACGGTCTGGCACCCAGCTCTGCTCACCAAACTCTCCTCCTATGGTATCCATGGAAATCTCCATGCATGGCTTGCGGACTTCCTCTCTGGTCGTAGTCAACGTGTGGCCCTGAATGGATTTCTCTCATCTCCCCTTCCCGTTCAGGCTGGAGTTCCCCAAGGCAGTGTGCTGGGCCCTGTGCTTTTTCTGGTCTTTATCAATGATCTCTCCGACTCTCTGGAAAATCCTCTGTATCTCTTTGCTGATGACTCCACTCTCTGCCGCTCCATTCCTCTTCCCTCAGATCGGCAGTCTGCAGCCTCCTCACTCTCTGAAGACCTGGACAAAATCACAGACTGGTCAAACATGTGGAACATGTCTTTCAATCCTGACAAATCTCACACTCTTACTATGTCTCTCCGAAAAGATCGACTGGACAACCCTCCCATCTACTTTCTCAACAATCCTCTCCAAGAAGTTCTGTCGCTCAAGCTTTTGGGTCTCACCATCTGCCATGATCTTTCTTGGGAAAACCACATTTCCAAGCTGGCCTCCAAAGCCAGTCGCCGACTGGGCATCCTCCGTCGTGCGAAGTCCTTCCGAGGCACACCTGAGCTCCTCACCACATACAAGGCTTTCATCCGCAGCTCAATGGAATACTGTTCTCCCCTATGGGCTGGTGCTCCTGCCTCACACCTGGCTCGGCTTCACGCTGTTGAATCCAAAGCTTTCAGAATCATTGGAATCTCCCGCGATGAAGCTATCTCTGAGGGCCTTTCACTCACTCACCGCAGGCAGGTAGGTGGTCTTTCTGTCTTCTACCGACTCCTCTCCGGCCTTGCTCCCCCAGCTCTCTCTGTGCTCTGTCCCCCAAATATTCCTACAGGTCGCACAAGATCTGCCAGCCACCCTCTGATGGTTAAACTGCCGAAATCTCGGCTCTCTGCTCACCTTCACTCTTTCATTCCTCTTTTCTCCCGCCTCTGGAACAAACTCCCACACTCACTTCAATCACACTCCTCCCTCCAGGTCTTCAAAACAGCTGTTCACCACCATCTCTTATCTTCCCCCATCCAAAACGTTGATCTTTTCTACCCCCACTAATTCACCCCAGATCCACCTTGTTTGAAATTCCAACTTCTTTCCTGGAAGTCTTGGCAGTGTCCATATGTTTTATACCTCTCCCACCCCCCCCCCCCTTCCCATGCCTTCCCCCCAAAGCCCTCTCCCTCCCACAGTTCTCTCGATGTCTCCATGTCTCTCGGTCCCTGCTCTCAAATGTTGTGTTTGTGTCCTTCCCCCTCTCTCCCCATCTTGTCTACCGCTCCCGATGTTATTTGTTTTGTGTGTCTGTTTGTCTTTCTGTGTGATTAATGTTCGCTCTTTCACGAGCCTCGATCTTGTATACAAAAAAAAAAAAAAAAAAAAAACGAAACCCATTACAGAAACTGACCTTTGACTGCATTTCAGTAAAGTGTGTGCCATGTCAGCATTAAAAAAAAAAAGAAGCATTTTCTCGGCAACTGTTGGTCCGATTGACATGAACTTTTCACCGTAGGAGGGCCTCCTTCTGAAGAATATTTTAGTGAATATTATGACATCACAGGTCACGTGGTACAGGCTCCATCTTGGAAAAACCCAAAAAACTTTGCACCTCTATATCTCAAAAACCACTGCACAGAAACAATTGAGACAGGTCTCATTGCAAAGAACTCTCCATGCAGAATAACATATGTGAATGATGACGGCACAGCCGTTAAGACGTCATAATTCGACAAGTAAAAAAAACGTTATCCGATCAGGATGAAATTTCTTGAGCATCTTCTCGGTATAAATTGATGCAGAAATAAAATCATAATGACGTCATAGGTCATGTGGTTCGGCCGCCATATTGTTTTGAGTGAAAAGCCTGAAAAGCACTAAAATCCAATTTTCTCCAAAACTAATGAACAGATCGAGGCCAAACGTTGCTGGCAAAATTGCATACCCATGGCGAACAAAAAAGTCAGCGGGCATAACGTCATGCTTCACATGGTTTCGGATTTATGACGTTTTTAAGCAATTAACTTTTAAAACCTAGCTCCTCCCTCATTTTTGATCCTATCGAGGGGAAACTTAACAGATGTGTTCAGCATATCAGTCTACTAAAATGACCTTTTGGAATTTGCGATAGGTGACGTGGTTTGGCAGATATAAATAATTAAACGAAAAAACATTTTTAAATGTATAACTATTGAACCGCTTCATTGGTCGACGTGAAACTTTATATTTAATAGTAGAGGTAATGAAATGTAACAAGTGTGCAAAATTGCAAGATGATTTGATTTACGGTCTGGAAGCTAGAAGTTATTGCATGAAGAAGAAGAGTCTTCTGGAGTGGGCATGGAATTAATTATCACACTGCACATGACGAGCAGGCAAAGTACAGAGCGACCTCACGGGGTCATTTGGCCTCAAATAAAATTCTGATTTCAGATTTGTCAATCGCTGAGGTATATTAAGACACGACCAAAACAGATTTGGCGAAATTCCGACGATTTTTGACGAAAATATAACATTTGTGTCTGCATTTCAGTAAAGTAAAGTGTGTGCTGTGTCAGCATTTTAAAAATTGAAACGTGGCTCATTGTAAATAACTCCATATGGGGAATAGGTGTTGTTAACGATGACGTCAATGGTGCCATAATTATGACGTCATAATTCGACAGGGACAACGCTTAGTCTGATCAGTTTGAAATTTATTGAGCATGATCTATGCAACAATTATTTAGAGAATATAAATGTATGATGTCATCGCTCACGTGGTCTGGCAGCCATATTGGATCAAAAAAAAAGAAACGTTCAAAAATAGAAGAGTTGGCTCACACCAAGTTGACTGTGCAGGGTAAGTATTCTATGAATACCATCTAGTTTAACTGGCATTCATCCTTAAGTGGCAGCTTTAGGCCCATTTGCTTTGAACCTTTGGATATAAATGTGAACGTTTATCTACCTACATCAGCATATTCCAGGTAGAGGTTTCTTGCTTTGTGTAACTTTAAGTCCTAATATAGCAAATTATGACTCACAAAAGGAATCTGTGCACCAAACATAAAGTTTATACTGTATTCTGCAATTAGTTTTTGCAGGCCCATCCGGACATGTTCATCTTCAACAAAGATGTACACTGGATATCCTTACGAGAACCTGGCGATTCTGGGAATGCCGGCACAATCAATGGATCATGCTTGATGGCCGAAGAGTGCTATCGGCAAAACCTCCGTCCACACAGAGCGGGCTCTGCGGAGCCACTTGATCAGCCAAACAACAATGTCTTCTCTGTAGAGGATGTGTGGCCTGTTGGCGGCTGGTTTGATTTTGATGATTCTCAAGTGCGGCCCATTTCAGAGCGAGAACTTGAGCAGCAGTTTGAGGGAAAAGAAAGTGCATACATGCTCTTCTACCGCAAAAGCACGCTAAAGCGGCCTGTGGAAGGTGCGTGACACCAATGGTATTTTTTTTTTTTTTACACAAAGTCAGGTCTCATAGAAGAGCTTGAACACTAAATATAACAGGACACAACAGAACTAGAAGGGCACTTGGTAGCGAGCATACCTCTGCCAGGCTGAACAGTTTATGTTTTCTATCCACTGGTAGGCCAGATCTGCACTCGGACCTGAACCAAAAGCTAATCGGCTTGTGCTAGTCCCTTAGCCAAACTCATCCACGAAGTTTTTTTTTTTTTTCATAATTCGTCCACAACTTTTTGTGATATCATGCTACATATAGTTTATGGTCCTATCACTTGATGGTGAAGAATCACTTAAAAAATTTTTTTTTGAATGTTCACCAAAATCAAATTGATTCGTTCTTGTCACACACCCAACCTGTCCACCATGTTTCGTCTGAATCCATCCACAACTTTTTGAGATATCTTGTTCACAAACAAACAGACAGACAGGGGTGAAAACATAACTGCCATCCACCTTCGGTGGCGCATAGCAGATTCTCTGATCTCTGCCCATGATCCTTGTCTCTATCATTGCTTTGCTTAGATGAAGGCCTTTGGGTAAAGGCTGCATGGCATTGCCCTTATTGTATAAACAATTTACCTGGTTATTTGCTGTTGCTTGATGATCTTATTTTGATCTCGTCTTCTCCTGGGGAATGCTGTAGTTTTTTTTTTTTTCCATCCCTTGTGGTGGTAACACCGTTTTTCTTCTCAGCATTTGGCAATCCCTGGTACAAAGTTCCACAGAATCTCACTGATGAAGTTGATGAAATCAATGACAACCTTCTGAAGCGAAGGTAGTAGTATGCTTCGCACTTTGTTTCTAACACAAGTTGATCACAAAAATGTAGTTTATTAGAGCGATAAACACGTCAGTTGTGGCTTTGTAATTACTTGATGTGGTGTTTCTGAGCATATTTGTTCACCTGTGTAAACTGAAAATTTCTGCATTATCTTTGGTAGGGATAAGTCAGACGGACAAGCTATGGAAAGTTGTGCATGAGTTTCATTCCGTTTATCATGCTTGCAGACACAACCATGAGCTGCAGCTAAATAGCATCAATGTGAGTGTACACTTGAGTCCCCATTACGAGCTGCGAGACGGAGGACTACAGGCCAGGTCCCCTGAAGGGGATGCTGCCCTGACCATGGTCCTGGACAGGCGTATGAGTGTGGCTCAGCTCAAGAGCGAACTGCTGCAGGTTAGTTGAGGATGGATCTGGGAAGGTAGAATTGTGGGTAGATCGGCTTGTGCGTTTCCACTGATTGACTAACCTTTTGTGCAGCTGTTGGGATCGTGGATGGGTCACTTTGAAGTGGGTTTGGCCAAGCATCTCCCCGCAGGACTGCACGTCTACCCTGGCTTATGTGGTCAGTGCCCTGCAGTGGGGGTCTGGATGAAAAGAAAGGGTGGAGGGGGTTTATAATCAGTTATGAGGTATGTCTCCGAGTACCCAACACAGTGATCTGTTATATATTGCGAGCCGTGGTCTGTCCTTGCATCCATCTGTCTCTCATTTACGGCAGCTGCTTCCCGCGCTGCATTTGAAAAGCTGCACACACAGACAAAGCTCAATATTCACACTTTTTTATTGTCTCTAAAAGTAATCTTTAAAATCAACATGAACATCTGGATTTAAGTGTATTTAATAGAAATCCTCTGAGTAGCACACAATTTAAAATAGCTATATTTTGGCCCTTTTTTTTTTTGACAAATTCAACCTCTGCCACCACCCAATGTTGCACCAACATTTCACGGTGGATGATATCGGTAGCTCAGAGCTTTGTCTCTGAGTGAAACAAGGAGTGCAACACAATTAACCTTTTTGAAGACCATTAAATAACTTAAATTTATAGATTAACTTAAACTTTACCTAACACTGGGGACAGGTACTTTTGCTCATACCATGTAAGAAATGATTTGATTAAACAACCAAAAGAGATCAGTTGTAGTGTGTGGGGAAAATCATACACGGAGCAATAACGGCATGTACTCTGAGGTTGCATGAACTGTAGGCCTTTGGATCCTGAAGGGGCGTGGAGGTTCCCCCACGACCGTGATGGATGGCATGCCAGGGAGCTCTGTTCTTTATTTGTTGATGCTCGGTCATCTGGTACAAAACAGGCCGTGAGGTTTGTCGCAACGACCCTCCGCTCACCCTCAGTGAACTTAGATGTAAAGGCTGCCACATTGCTCTCCACGTCTAAGCCAGGCCCGTGCCGAACAGCACGACCTGGCATACCTAGCGCTTAGCCCAACATAGCATTCAGCACAGAATTCCCATGCCGCTGTCATTGCCACAATCTGCGCAGAGTCGTCTATCACAAGAAGTGAGGCAAGAACAGTAGAGAGCCCTGGATCAATGAAGAAGCACGGAAAGAGACGGGACTATGGGTCTGAATGAGAAACACAAGGGCGAGGGGGGATTCTATCAATTACATTCACGACGCATATCTATTCGTACAGAGTATGATTCGATGCTTGATGGCTTAACTAAACAGATACTACTTAAGAAATAACTGCCATTATACTAAATATTCCTTAACCCCTAATTGTCATTTCCGCAACAATATATATATATTGTCCTGTCCGCAGCTGGCCACCACCAAGCCTTGGACGGATGAGTTGAACCAGCTTTAACTCCTGAGGTGATCTCCAATTTTGTCGGTTATTGACGCGTGCTGGACTGAAGAACCAGGAAGTGTTTATTCTCGTGAACACACGGGTTTTTTCCGAAACCCACCAAGAACAATACAACAAAAATGTAACAATAATTTATTTACAATAAAATAAGGTGTGAATGAGAATAAAGAAAATAAAAGCTGAGGTAAAAATGCTCAGGTGAGGATCCGCCATGCAGACACAGAAACACACCCAGGGTCAGGTAAGAAAATAAAGGTCACGCTCCGGCACTCAACTGGCCCAAATGGATCTTGTAGTAAGTAGCAGTTGTCGAAGCCTGAAGCCACACAGGCGGGAAGCCCGGAAAATGGCAACGAAACCGGACGCCGAGGGCACCCGGATCGAGGCGAGTTGGGAACACGGCCCTCGTTCTTTTCTCCTTCGTCCACCACTTCACACTCCTTTGGTGCAATAATAAAAAAAGATCCTCCTTTTAGGTAAAGGGAAGCACAGCCACGTCCTGACGCACACCAGCACCAGCCTCCACACAGGCACCACACAAAAACGCTCTGAATCCAGTCAGAGGCTCTGGAGCCTTCCTTCTCCAAAGCCTCCCCTTCGCGATCACGCTCTGCCCATGTCATCGGGCTGCGTCACTCGGGGGAGGGGTGTTGCCTGACGGCCATGTCCCACCGCCCATCAAACCACTGCAGCTCCGCCTCACCGAGGCCGGCTCTTGCCCTATCGTATCCATAGGAGCGTGGCTAGCTTGGCCGGCTGGTGTTATAAATGTTAGGGATGGCCACAGAGGGTATTACAAACAGCGGAGATGAGCCTTAATCCCGACTATTAATTAACACGGCATCACCCCTCGTATAATGCACATTTAAACACAACCTTAAGCTTCATTTTCCCTACTTATTACATCAAAATGCGCTGACACGTCACATGGTCCATTCTATTCCCAGGCAATCCTTCCTTTCCTACTGTATTCTCTAACCTACCCCCATAAACGTAACTATATATATATATATCTCCCTGGTGTTGGGCTAGCGGTTAGGGTGCCGGCTTAGGATACCTAGGATCCTGGGTTCGAATCTCGGTCGATCGCCGAATTAATGCCAGGGGGGTTGACTCAGCCTGTCATCCTTCCGAGGTCGGCAAATTGAGTACCAGTTCACTGGTAATTCCCTGTTTGTCGTTGAAGGCGGCAAAAAGGGTTGGCGTCAGGAAGGGCATCCGGCCGTAAAACATTGCTTCAAAAAGGGGACCAAAAAAAAAACAACAACTACCACGGTCCCCGAAAAGGCCAACCCCCGCTTTGCGGGGAAAAATGGCCTCTAAACGGTGGTTTTTTTTTTTTTTTTTTTTTATATATATATATATATATATATATATATATATATATATATATATATATATATATATATATATATATATATATATATATATATATATATATGTTCAAATATATATATATTGTTGTGGTTTTGGAATAAAGGATAATCCCCCTCGTAGGTAGACGCACCACAACTTGAAGCATCGTGATAGTTCAGTTATTTCTTCGTGAATGTAAGCGTAGTCCTGTCCTGTGTTCGTTTTGCGTTGAGCAGGCCCGTGAGTAGGGCGGTCTTTTGGCGATAGCATGCCATGTGGCAGGCCTGAACAAGTCTAGCGAGGCCGAAGGGAGGAGCTGCAGGAGGAGTGGCCGGTAAGCAACGAGCCGCCAATCAGGGCTCGAGGGGAGTGGCTAACCACGATGATGAGAGGTGGGGTTTGGAACATTCGAGTAGGGCCAGGGCGGAGCCATATAACCCTGCTCCAAGCCACCTCACCTCAGTTCCCTGTGAGAGTGAGTTGGTGGAGTTGAGTTGAGCTTGAGAACGCACGAGAACACGCCGCAGAACGAGTGCATTGAATTGCCGGTTATCGTGAATGTACACAAACTTTCCCCGTGCCCCGTGCCCTGCGCTGTATTAATCGCGCGCTCGAGAGGACGACCCATGCCGGGCCACAGACGCGCGATCTCCTCCTGCCTGCCTTCTCCTGCATATGTGCCGTGACCGCCAGAGAGCCACGCCGGGCGAGCTGCCCCGGAGCGACCGACGGCAAAGCGCGTTTGGCGTGCGGACTTCTTCTCTCCTTCTCCCCGTGTGCGTGAGTGGGCCCTGTGTCTGGGGATAAGTTAAGATTGATTAAGCTTCTGCTCTGTGTCCCCTTTCCTTCTGCGAATCATTGTACGTAAATAATAAATTGTGTTATTCCTCTGATTTGACCGTTCCCATCCCTTCCATTAATTGGCCTCGCATGGTACGACTAGAACCGCTCGAATCGGGTTCCATAAAAGGAACGGCACGAGTCACGTGATACGCATACCGCTCGGCGTACTCGATTAAGCGTGGCTTGTGCGAGGTTCGGTCCCCACTTTCGTGGCAGTGTGGGTTAAAGGTACGTGCGACATTGACCCGATACCCTTTTTTACGCTTGCTCCGGAAGTGGCGATTCAGCCTCGTGGACACGAAGACCCAGGGGGAAAAAGGGGTTTAACCCCCCCTTTGTAACGGGAACGGGCTTCGGGAGATCCGCCACAAATTGGTAGTCAGGAGTGGGATTTGAACCCTAAAAAAAAAAAAAAAATTGGGCACCAACAAATTGGACACCGATTTGGACAAATTGGCCGCAACAAATTGGTGTCCGGGAGTGGGATAATTGGACCAAGAGTGCGCTTCACGCACTCAAAATTACGAGCGAACGAAATTTAGTTTTAAAAGCCAAATTAGGTTCGTACCATGGCTGGCCAAGGCGGTCAAATGCCGGTGGGAATAATAAAAGAAGAATTAATGGCCCAGGACTGACAGGACAGTTGGTAGTGGAGGAAAGTGAAGATGGTGCTATAGTTGGTAACGAAAATGGCGGCGCCTCGCACGTGGCGGCAGAGGCCAAACCCATTGTGCAAGTGAGTTTTAAAGACATGCAATTATTTATGGCAGAAATGAGGGCCTTTATGGTCAAGTCGAGTGAAGACTGGAAAAAGCTGCATGGAAAAATGGATGCCCGGATAGCAGTAAGAAAAAAACATAAAAAAGATGAGGGAGGAATCCAGGTGTGACCTGGAAAAAATGAAGGCAGCGTCAAAAAAGGACATGAAAAAGGCAGGGGAGGACATTGGGCGTAGGTTGAGCGGGAAGGTCGCGGTGGTACGCGACGAGGTGACACGGTGTGGCGAACGCGTGGGGAGCGAGGTAGAGCGAAGGACAGCCAAGTTGACCGGGGCTATGGGAATCGCGACACGGGGTGTAGAGGAGCCGACGATCGATCGTCGAATTGGACAAAGAAATTTTGGGGGTGCCGGCGAAGGTCGAGTTGGAGAAAGAAATTTTAGGGGCGCCGACGATCGTCGAGGAAAAAGAAACAATTGGGGCCGAAGAGACGGTAGAATCAGGGAGCAAATGACGGGAGGTGGAAATGGAACACGCGCAAAGTCTATGTTTGCACCGTGATGCCGGGCGTGCTGATGAAATGAAAAGTTTGCAGGTGTCGGCGGAAAAGGAGGGCTCCGAGGTGAGTCGCGAAAATGGTGCGAATGTGTTTGGCGCGAACGGGTGTTCGGCGCGCTTGGGAGAGAGGCGAGACCCGGGCGTTCGTGATGGGCCCATTGTGCGGTGTGAGAGGGAGTCCGTACCCGAGTGTGTGAGAGAAAACTGTGTGCCAGAGTGTGCAGAGAGAGAGCGTGTTAGAGTGTGTGCAGGAGTGCACACCAGAGTGTGTGCAGGAGTGCACACCAGAGTGTGCAATGGAGTGTGAGCGAGAGTGCACACCTGAGTGTGTAAAAGAAGAGTGCACAGCGAGGTGTGTGGGGGGCGCGTGTGCGCCTGGTTGTGCGGTAAAGGAGTGTGTGGAAGGTGTGAGTGCGCCTGGGTGGTGTGCACCACAGTGTGCAATAACAGAGTGCGAGAAAGAATGCACACCGGACTGTGTGCGGGAAGAGTGTGTAACGGAGTGTGTGGGAGGCGCGTGTGCGCCTGGGTGTGCGAGTGCGGAGTGGGTCGCACGTGGTGAGGACGCGGCTCAAGCATTGACACCGACCGGGGGGGGGAAAGCTTAGCAGGACGAGTAGCGAACGTGAGCCCCCGGTGAGTTGTGTGCTGCAGGGACCGGAGGGAATCCGTGCTGCGTCGGTCTCACAAGTACCGGCGTGCACGATTCGTACCAGCCCCCGCACTGTAAGGTTGGTGCCGTGCCGTGGCGGCAAAGGCGATCGGCGAGGTTCAAGGGGAAGTAGGAGTTTTCGGAGCCACACACCCTGTCGGGTGCAGTGCTCTGACCGTGGCCGGCTGGGTCACCGTGCGTGGGACCGCGAGGCCCCGCGCAGGGATGGAGCCCTGCACCTCAGCCCATCAATCCCTTCCCCCTGGGATCGTAAATGCCGGATGGACACCACATACAGGCGACCAACCACTCACATGGATCGCTCAGCCCTACGAGGCCGAGCCGTGACAATGCACCTCCAGAGATGGGGGGGCTCGTAGTGTAGCGGACTGTGGAGAGTAGTGTCCTCTGTGGAGTGGAGAGGGGGGGGCTCATGAGCACTAGTTTAGGGGGATGGCAGTGATAGGCACATGGAGGTGCCGGCAATGGTTGCCTCCATGGGGCACCGAAGCTAGCCGAGGGAGGGCTAGGATAATGTTAGGGATTTAGAAGACAGTAGGGCCAAAAATTAAGTAGTGACACCTGGACTGTAGAGGGGAGATAGGTAGCTTAGGTGGTTGTTAAAGAACAGGGTGTGCATAGTGTAAAGGGATGACAGGGAAGCACGAGTTTTTGGGGAAGTAGTTAGATAGATGATGCTGTGTGTTTGAGGAGTTGTGTTGCAGTGTGAGAGGAGTTGAGGTGAGAAAAAGTGGAATTGTGTTTGAGGTGTGTGAACACAAAAGGTGTGCGAGATAAATGGTGTGCGAGATAAGTAGTGTGGAATGCTTGGTGTGGAAGTAAAAGGTGCGGAATGCATGGTGCGAAGGAGTGAATGGGGGAAGTGGAACCCATTCACGAAAGCCCGGGTGGGTAGTGTAAAGCCAGGTAGAGGGCATAGGTAAATTGTATGGATATTGACACCTGTGGTGCGGGTAGTGGAAAGTAGTGCTTTGGAGGGTGCATGAGACTGTGGAATGGCTGGGCGTGTGGCTTAATTGGTGCGTATAGTTATTGGGAAACTCTGCCACTGGTAGTTTGTCGGCCAGGTGAGGCCGTAGGTAGGCTCTGGGAGCCGGATAGGTTAGAGTTGAGTGGGGCCCGAGGATCCCAGGAGAGGAACCGGGTTGCCTGATGCCAAGGTGGACACAGAGGGGGTAAGTGCCAGGGAGGGCCTTCCCCAGTTAGGTAGTCGCGAGGAGCAGGTAACCTCTGGTGGCGGCTTCAGTGGCGGAGGTGCGCAGGTAGGTAGACCTGCTGGTAGAGCCACACGACCCACCCCCAAAATTGTGCGGGGGCACGAGTGAAAATTTGTGGGAGTGAGACCCAAATTCAGGATGGCACCAAAGTGTGGGCAATGGGAATTCTGGTTCTTCGAACCACATAGTTTAAAGAGGCCGATTGGCAGGGTACGACCCCGGGTAGTTTAAATGAGTTAATGTTACTAGTGTAGTCAGGATGAAAGAAATCCCTTCGCACCATCCACAGCCATTCACCAAGGAGGACGAGCTCCACACCAAGGCTCTGTGAACAGTTTGAAAGTAAGACGCGTCACGACGTAAAGGTGACATTGTGTTTGTTCCATCCCTTCCTTCTTGGGAGGGATTGGGAGACGAATTTGGTATAGAGGGAGATATGGGAGACAAGACGTAGTGACGGATTGTAAATACAAGGGGGGGCTAGGGTGTTGTAGCCAACGGTGTGGGGTACGGACGGCTTGGGACGGGCCTGCTCTGCTCGCTCTTCCGCGTCCCTCGCGCCGCACCACCTTGTTTTTCTATGTGCCACTGTGTGCTTTCCGCTTGCTTGTTGTGCTTTGTCTCCCCCCCCCACCCCAGGACCATTTTGGAGGCTGAACTGTGCAGCACCATCGACCTGTGCAGCATCCCTTCTGCACCTTTCTGCCATGTCATCGTCGCATCTGGGCAGCCGACCTGTGCAGCACTTTGCTGCCGCAAACCACCTTTCTGCACCCTTGTCACACTCATGGACCACAAGCCTTGTGGCCTTGCACCTCTGCTGTGCAGCATCTTGCTGCAAAATCATCTTGCACCTTCGGACCACTTGTTTGAGTGGCGTTGATGCCACGCAGTTGGACCACATGAGAACGGCCCTGTTGGCCAAATATAAGCGTTTTTGTTTATTATTGTGTGCTAGGGACGAGAAGTTCTGCAAGTTTAGATGGCCCTGATGCTCAAATGGCCTGTATGCCGGTCAGGGGGCCAGCCGGTTTGATAGATGCACACGGAAGAAGCAAGATGCAAGCAGCAAGTGCCATTTATGAGTGTGTTGTTATGGATTCGTCACTTGTTGTTGTGGTTTTCACCCACTTGACATGTTTCTGATATCATGTATTATTATTATTCTCAAAAGGTTTAGTATTCAGGAACAGCTATCTAAAGTTTAAAAGGTTGACGTAAAATGATACAGGATACCGACCCGGAAGAAAAGGAGCGAGGAAGAAGAAGGCGCGAGGACAGTGAAAAGACTTGTCTTGAAGCTCCGTACGGAGCGTGGTTGAGCGAACGTTGCGAGTGAACTTTGAGTCCGTGAAAAGAATCGTACGATCGGTGATATCGCCGGAGTATTGTGGAGCCTGTGTAGTCGGGTATCGGCACTGAGATTCCGGAGAATCCTTGCCGAGAAGCTCCGGCTCGAGTGAGAGCCATCCGCCATTTTGCACCGCACGCTGCCTTCATCGGAAAAGGTTTTTGTCGCGTCGGCTGGGCTTATCCTCCGGTGGTTTGCCGGGGACGGCTGTGCAATAAAGCGGCGTTTGAGGAGTACATGGCGATTCGCTGAGTGAATGGCAAACGTGAACGTCGGCGCGCGTCTTTGGGAGATTTTCCATTCTACCGCGAGTTTGCTGGGTGTTGGACCACGTGACTTCTGTGTCGCTCCGACCGTCTACGCCTCGATTGCTCTTGATCGGACATTGTTCCAACGATCGCCGGAGCGAATCAACTTCGCCTTGAAGGTTATAGAGACATTGAAGAGGTTATTTCCATGTACTGGGAACAGTGAGTTCGATTACTTTAACAGATGGTACCATCCTAAGATATTGATTGTATGGTGGCTGGCTATCATGGTTGTCTCATTACTCCTGTGTGATTTTTAATATATTCTTTTTGTTGATAACCATTGGTGTGGTTTCGATCTTGATTTTGACAAGGAGTAATACATATCTTTCTGCCGGGGTTCCTCTCGGGGCTCAGAGGTTTCCGAGACCAGGAGATTGTAGAGGACTCCATAACAGTGTTTTGTTGTGTTTTCTCTCCCCTCCAATGTTCTCTTCCAAAAAGAACAGGTCCTGGGTCATAGAATTGTAAATATACGTGCTTGTAAATATAAGAATTCTGCCCACCGGCTATGTGTTTCGTTTGAAAATTCCGGAAATACTCGGGTAGTTATGGGTGTGAACTGTTAGGTAGCTGCTCAACGCAATCGGAGAGACATAAAAAAAAACCCACCTTTAGAGGCCATTTTTCCCCGCAAGGCGGGGGTTGGCCTTTTTCGGGAACTGTGGTTGTTGTTGTTTTTCGGTCCCCTTTTTGAAGCAATGTTTTACGGCCGGATGCCCTTCCTGACGCCAACCCTTTTTGCCGCCTTTAACAACAAGCAGGGAATTACCAGTGAACTGGTACTCAATTAGCCGACCTCGGAAGGATGACAGGCTGAGTCAACCCCCCTGGCGTTAATTCAGCAATCGACTGGGATTCGAACCCAGGGATCCTTGGATCCTAAGCCGGCACTCTAGCCGCTAGCCCAACACCAGGGTTTTTTTCATGTACTGTTTCATACCACCAATCGGAGAGACATATCTAGTGCAAAAACTGTCGCACACATGGGTCAGAGTAAATGGTAGGGGGAACCACACCTATGTGTCACATTTAAAAGTAAGGTTAATTTTGCATGTCAGGCTCTACTGGTCGTTCCATTGGTGGGTTCGACTCGGGACGGGTCTGGTGAGAGAGGGGTGTAGTGTTGTGGTTTTGGAATAAAGGATAATCCCCCTCGTAGGTAGACGCACCACAACATGAAGCCTCGCGATCGTTCAGTTATTTCTCAGTGAATGTAAGCGTAGTCCTGTCCTGTGTTAGTTTTGCATTGAGCAGGCCCATGAGTAGGGCGGTCTTTTGGTGATAGCATGCCACGTGGCAGGCCTGAACAAGTCTAGCGAGGCCGAAGGGAGGAGCTGCAGGAGGAGTGGCCGGTAAGCAACGAGCCGCCAATCAGGGCTCGAGGGGAGTGGCTAACCACGACGATGAGAGATGGGGTTTGGAACATTCGAGTAGGGCCGGGGCGGAGCCATATAACCCTGCTCCGAGCCACCCCACCTCAGTTCCCTGTGAGAGTGAGTGGAGTTGAGTTGAGCTTGAGAACGCATGAGAATGCACCGCAGAACGGGTGCATTGAATTGCCGGTTATCGTGATTGTACACGAACTTTCCCCGTTCCCCGTGCCCTGCGCTGTATTAATCGCGCGCTCGAGAGGACGACCCGTGCCGGGCCACAGACGCGCGATCTCCTCCTGCCTGCCTTCTCCTGCATACGTGCCGTGATCGCCAGAGAGCCACGCCGGGCGAGCTGCCCTGGAGCGACCGACGGCAAAGCGCGTTTGGCGCGCGGACTTCTTCTCTTCTTCTCCCCGTGTGCGTGACTGGGCCCTGTGTCTGGGCTTAGGTTAAGATTGATTAAGCTTCTGCTCTGTGCCCCCTTTACTTCTGCGAATCAACAACAACAACATGCATTTTAAAGGCCATTTTCCCTGCTAGAGCGGGGGTTAGCCTTGCGGTCCCCATGACAATCTTCTCCATTTTGCCCTATTTTCTGCATCTCTCCTTGTTAACCCCCTTGCCCGCATTTCTTCTTCCACCATCTTTAGCCAAGTCTTTCTCAGTCTTCCCCGTCTTCTACTTCCTTCTACATTCATTTCCATCACTCTTCTCAACCAGTCACTTTCATCCTTCCTCAACACATGACCAAACCATCTCAACCTGTTCCTCTTCACAGCATCAATCACAGGCTCTATTCCCATCATCTTTCGCAATTCATCATTTGTCTTCCTCTCTCTCAACGATACTCCGCACATCCGTCGAACCATTCGCATTTCCACCCTTTCCAACCTTCGTTGCTGCTCTACGTTCATTACCCATGTCTCGCTCCCATAAATCATAACACTGCTCACACATGCAGCATACACCTTTCCCTTCAGCTTCAACAACACTCCCCTCATCATCAGCACGCCACTCAATTCCCGAAACTTCTTCCATGCACATCTCACTCGAGCAACCATTGCCGAGTCTGATCCACCTTCTCCATTCAGCATGTCTCCGAGGTAGCAAAATGTTTTCACACCTTCCAGCTTCACGCCGTCTCCAAGATCCAACTCAACATTTCCTCCATCTGCAGCTCCCTCTGTGCACACCTTACATTTGAATGTAGCTGCCACACTGGTTAATGACCCTCTCAGACCACTACATTTTTGATGAACCCACTCAGCGCACATTGTACACTGAATGGAGTTCACTCTGACACCCTTCCTACACACAGCACAGGGCCACTTCCCAGTTCTTTCCACCACACCACATGCTTTGCCACTTGCCATCACCTTCATCTTTCCGATATTCACCTTCAGACCTTTTGTCTCCATACATTCCTTCCACGTGTTCATCTTTTCCTTCAGTCCATCCATACTTTCCGCAATCAACACCAGATCATCTGCATACAACAACTCCCACGGTAAACCCTCCTTTACGTTCTGAGCCAGCACCTCCATCACAGCTACAAATAGTAGTGGACTTAGTACCGACCCCTGATGCACTCCCACCTTCACCTCAAACTCCCCACTGTTCCCGTCCTTCGTCCTTACAGCTGTGCGTGCTCTTTTGTGCATTGCCATCACTACTCTGATCAACCATTCCTCCACTCCTAACTTCCTCAATCCCCATGTCAATACTTTGCGTGGAACCCGATCGAATGCTTTCTCCAGATCAACAAACCCAAGAAACAACTTCTTCCTCTTCTCCATGTACTTCTCCTGCAACTGCCTCACAATGAAAAGCGCATCTGTCGTTCCTCTTCCTGGCATGAATCCAAACTGCATTTCGTCGATCTTCACTTTCTTCCTTATTGTACATAAATAATAAATCGTGTTATTCCTCTGATTTGACCGTTCCCGTCCCTTCCATTAATTGGCTTTGCATGGTACGACTAGAACCGCTCGAATCGGGTTCCATAAAAGTAACGGCATGTGTCACATGATACGCACACCGCTCGGCGTACTCGATTAAGCGTTGCTTGTGCGAGGTTCGGTCCCCGCTTTCGTGGCAGCGTGGGTTAAAGGTATGTGCGACGTTGACCCGATACCCTTTTTCACGCTTGCTCCGGAAGTGGCGATTCTGCCTTGTGGACACGAAGACCCGGGGGGGGGGGGGGGGGGGGGGGAGAATGGGGTTTAACCCCCCTTTTGTCATGGGAACGGGCTTCGGGAGATCCGCAACAATATATATATGTACAACAAGAAAGAAAGCAAGAAAGAAAACAATCAGAGTGAAAACTGAGTACTCCCTTTCAGCGTGCGTCATTGCTGAGCCCTCTTCGGTGCCTGGCAATGACGTTATGCAGCGCCTGGAGATGGCATAGGAAAGGAGCGGTGCACAATAAAATGTTTTAAAGCTGGCCGGCCCTTAGCTTTGCTCCAAAGAGATCACCGAATGGAGTCGGCAGAACCAGGCGGCCCGAAGTTGCTCACGCGGGAAACGCACAAGATGCCGCGAAGTTCCTCTCCACGTCGCCATGAACGTAAGGGGGTTCGTGCGGCCAGTCCTCCTTCGCGCTTGTCTCCCTCAAACATGACGTGGCCCCAGCTCCCCTGAAAAACACCACTGTCAAACAACACCCCCTGACTACAATGATGCAAAGGTTCTCTGTGCTCCGAACAGTTCTCTGCATGAGCGCACATGACACAAGTGACCGCCCGCCCCGAAGCCAGCACAAGAGAGACTTGATTCTTCTTCTTCTTCCCCTTTTGGAACTGCCTCACTCTGATGTCACCCTGACATCATCCCGACCAATCGCTGAGTTCCACTGAATCGCCCCATGGTCGGGCTCGACCAATGACGAACATCAGGGCGTGGCCTTTTTCCTTGCTCGGTTGGTGGGCGGGGTTAATTGTCTATCAAGAACGTTCGGCTCTGCTCGGGAATTGTTCGGGTCTCTGTCGGCAGTTATGTCAGTTGACGTGGTTGTTGTTTGTTAAAGACATGGGTTTGTATGGCCGGCTTGTTACAATTGTAAAAACAAACATAGGGAAAAACCACAGGGATTATTGACATGCTGGGGAAACTAATCTTACCCCCTATCTATATAACACAAGCTCCACCCCCACCGTGTGAAGACACAGAAACAATCTTAAGCTCACAGTTTTCCTATTCAAATACATCGAGAATGGCTTCCTACTCGCATGCAGTCCATGCTACCCTACACCGTTTAGCTCCACTATGGTATGTCATCCCCTACCCCCACAAACGTAATTTTATATGTATATTTATATATATATATATCTGTGCAGTGTCTGTGTTGTGTTGTGTTGTCTTGTCTCATCACTGAACTACTTTCTCAAACTTTTGTGAAATCGTACCAAACTTCTGGTATGCACATATCTCTCCCGTCGGTATGTCCTAAGGGTATTTCTTTGAAAAAATTTCCAATTTTTTTTTTTTTTGGAATTTTTTCGGGGGAATTTTTTTTTTTCAACTTAAGTTTTCAACTTCAACTGTTTATAAAATGTGATATCACGTATATTACAAATACATTTGTGCAAAATAATTGTTTGAATTATGATTAGTTTAAACCATGACAAAACGGCAACTCTGGTACAGTCATTTATCTATATATCTACACATCTGCACAGTGTCTGTGTTGTCACTTAACGACTACCTCAGACTTTTGTTTCTGTGGTTGTGAAGTGTTTTTAATAACGCTTTGGTGGTTTTGAATTACGTGGTGGTGAGGTATTTTGAATTATGTGGTGGTGAGGTGTTTTTAAATGACGTGGTGGTGAGGTGTTTTTAAATGACGTGGTGAGGTGTTTTTAAATCACATGGTGGTGAGGTGTTTTGAATTACGTGGTGGTGAGGTGTTTTGAATTACGTGGTGGTGAGGTGTTTTGAATTACGTGGTGGTGAGGTGTTTTGAATTACGTGGTGGTGAGGTGTTTTGAATTACGTGGTGGTGAGGTATTTATAATTACGTGGTGGTGACGTGTTCTTCATTATGTAGTGGTGAGGTGTTTTGAATTAGTTGGTGATGAGGTGTTTTGAATTACGTGGTGGTGAGGGTGTTTTTAATTTCATGGCTGTGAAGTGTTTTTTATTACGTGTTTTATGGCTGTGAGGTGTTTTTAATTTAGTGGTGGGTGAGGTGTTTTTATTACGTGTTTTATGGCTGTGAGGTGTTCTAAATTACTTGGTGGTGAGGTGTTTTGAATTACTTGGTGGTGAGGTGTTTTGAATTACGTGGGTGGTGAGGTGTAATCGTCCCAAACTTCCAGTCTGCACCTACCCCTCCCCTAGGTATGTGCTGAGGGGTTCTTTCTTGAAAAAAAAAAACATTCAACCTAAATCTTCAACCTAAATTGCCTATAAAAATGTAATATCACAAACACAACAAATACATTTGTGCAAAATAATTGTTTGTATTATGATTGGTGTAAATCATGACAACACAGCAACTCAGGTACAGTCATTATCCTCAGCTAAAATAAGCCCGCTCCTCAGTAACGACGCGCGAGCCTCACCAAGCTAATGTATATATATATATATATATATATATATATATATATATATATATATATATATATATTATATATACTATATATTATATATATATATATATAATATATATATATATATATATCAGTATGCACCACCTCATGGACTTCTCAAACTGTTCAAAACAGCTCAAGCCGATTTTTATCATTCATCTGGTAACTGATGACAAAATGTCGCTTCACCACTAGCATGCTGAAATAACATTGGAGTCTAAGCAATGGAAACACAAGGTATCACCACCATCTGATAAATCTTGCACCCATTCCTCAGCTGTAGAGATCATGTCCAAGAATTTCTGAAATGCCATGGGAATTTTCTTGTTGATTGACCCACGTGCTTCACAAAGCTGAAAATGCATGGGAACATTATGTCAGCCTCATGCAAAAATTGCAGCAGGCGGCCATGGACAAACCCCAAACAATGTTGACCAAATGTGTGCTCCTTCGTCGTGTCAACACACCTGTGCACTTACTGCACACGGTATAACCACCTCTGCAAAACTGATTTTCTTTTTCCTCTTCATTTTCTTGCTCCTTTCATGTTTACTTGTTTCATAACTTTGTTTCTGCCTTTTTTATTTGTCTTTGACATTGGATAATTTTGTGTTTTCAGCACCCTTGCATTAAGTGTGCCCTTTTACCATCCTCACAAATTTCATATCCACCATTTTGTCCTGCCGATGGAAGTCCTGAGGCAGAAAAAGCACTGTCTTGGGCTGATACTCCTGTGAACTTGCAAAAGTTGTTGTTGCTATTACAGTTCCCCCTTCGGGTGGTGGTCCATGGTAATGAATGATCTGTGGAGACTTTTTTTTTGTCTCCCTTCCTTTGTACATATAGGAGATGAGCAGCGGACCCTTGTGGATTGTGGCATTGAAGATGGCTGTAGCTTATTTGTGTGGGATGGACAGAAGGTCGGTTTGCTAGGACTTGGGACGTGACAATTTGAACATTATATTTCTGGACTTTTAGTTAAAGGTTATGAATAATGAATATAACATCAATTCCCTCCCAATTGCCGATTCACTACTTAATGTACACAGGTACAAGGTAAAACCATTCCGACTGGAGTTGATAACGAACCTGTTCTGCTGAATTTACACCGGATGTCAGTGGTCCAGCCTGAGTGCCGAGCCTTCCGCAAGAACATGACCCTGAGACAGCTGCGGTGCAGCCTTGCCAGGGACATGGGCGTAACTGCCGGGGCATTGCGAATCAGCCGAGGCTGGCCAAAGGTCCAGGTGGAGCTGACCTCGAGGCAGGACTCCGAGACCCTGCGTGGCCTGTCTTTGATAGACGGGGACTCTCTTGGCTTGGTTGTGCAAGGAGCGAAGGGTGATATGGTGCTGGCGCATACCCAAACTGTGATGCCTGGCACTCTGTGGATTCGAGTTGTGGATGGTTTAGAAGATTGCAGCACAAAAGAGGGCGCTGGTGAAGCCATGGTACCTTTCCAGGAGGACACAGTAAGACGTTGCAAGAAAAATGTACCATTTCGTTCCAATACATAAATAAAACACACTACCTTGAACATATTGTCTATGTACATGCTTTGTTGAATTGTTCCTGATTTGTGTTCCAGCCTATCTCCACGATCAAAGCATCTGCGATCAATAAATTGCAGTTGGACACGAATATTTCAGGTAATTGTTTCCCAAATTAAAGTACATTTTACATTTGACATACTTTACATGGTGTTCATCGTACAAGATGTACTGTTAATCTATGTGGGTGTACAAGACACCAAGAAATCGCCATTTTGTTCACAATGCCAACTTGAATCGTACTAATACCAATTGTTCACAATGCCAATTGCATGTCACTTTACTTCATGGAATAAATTGTTGTGTGCTCTGTGCCAGACACCTGTTGCCTGCGTGTTGATGCTGGGACGGGTCTCTTACTCACCCCTTGTACGTAACTACCTTGTGTGTTTGTGTGCACGACGTTCTATCTACTCCACCCAAAAGGATAGCTAGCAGTTACCACTTGGGATTGCAAAAGCTGACTTTAACGAGCAGTATTAGACTGTTGTTTTGGGGGCATCTCCTCTCTTTGGCCATAATACAACAGGCCCGGCATGTAGTTTTCAAGGCAGTGCTAAGTTTGGTTGCACAATTGTAAATGTTCTTGGAATTCACTGACTCGGGAAATTGGTGATGAAGGCACATATAAATAAATATTAAATGATCTGGAGCTAACTCTCAATACAATTTATCTTATTGTTAGCATCTTTGACATTTTGGGGTCAAAGATGATGGATGTGCATTGTGTGTTGTGTAGTGAGTGAAGAAGAGCGTGCTGAGGAAGCCAATCTGAGGAATGGTTGTACCCTGGTTCTCAAAGATGGGGTGGCACCGACTGCTGACCAGGTAACGGTGCACTTGAGGGAAACTAAGCTATGTTGGAATGTAATGACAAAAGTACTATAGAACACCAACCTATTTTATTGCATGAATGGCGTCATTATCAATTTGAATTGAGTGCTTATCAGATTAACGGGAATGCTAACAGACTGTGTACCTCAAATGTCCAGCTCTTCCTGCATTTCACCATTGGATCCACACTCGGCTCTGAGCTGGAAATGATTGTGGATAAAAGTTGCTCAGTGCGTGAGGTGAGATAGTGTGTTGCCTTTACGGGCGCCACACCTAGTCAACAAATTCCTTTGCCATGTTGAACTTTTTCATTAAGCCCGGTTTGACTCCAATTTATGATTTCAGTGCTTAAGACTCGTTCTTGACAAAGCTGGATTGACCGGTATGTTTTATTCCGAAAGTCCTCATACAATATTATTGATGCGTTGATTTCCTTGTCCCCATTACGATTCTCGATTGCACTGTTGTGTTTGTGCTAACAAGGCTGTGAGTGGCACCTTTGCAGAGTCAGTCTATGTGGACAAACCCAAGGTCCTCTTCAGGATGAGGTGTGCATAGCATGTACATTGCACAATTCATTGCATGAACAAGGCCATGTTGCTTATCGGAGATGTTTCCACGGGCAGCAGCTTCACTCCGTCGCCTTATTGACGCTGTCACGGGCGTGCACGTGCGTTGCAGGACATTACACTGGAACACTTGCACATTTGCTCTGGAGATCACCTTCATGTCATGGAGGGGAAACTTCTACCCAAAGTATTCCCCCTTTTTCCCCCACCTCCCTCCCCCATGTCCCTTCCATAATGTTTCTTTTCAGATTTGTCTGTACTTTTTTTTTTTAATCCCCTTCTCCATTATAACATGTTTGTGCCTTCACCTCATTGAAGGGATTCTTAAGGTTGTCTGTTTGGTTGATGGAAGATGGGATGAGGCAGGAAAGCGACAAACATGCTGACATACAAGGTGAGAGGTTAATGGTATTCCATCAGAATCAGCGGCAACTTGAACGGCAATCGATAGAACGCTTACCTCCGCCAGGCTGAACAGTTTGTTTTGTATCCCAATGATAGGCCGGATCTGGATTCGGACCTGAACCAAAATCTAATCGGCTTGTTCTTGTCACCTAACCAACTCATTCACCTAGTTTAGTCACAACTCGTCCATAACTTTTTTTAAATATCATGTTACATATCGCTTTTCACCCGATCCCTCAATGGTGAAGGATCACTTAAAAATTAAATAATTATCGTGTCCGAATCCACATTCAGATCTTCACCAAAATCGAATCTATTCATCCTTGTCACACACCCAATTAGTCTACCAAATTTCGTCCGAATCCATCTATAAGTTTTTGAAATATCCTGCTAAATATAATTTTTAGCCCGATCACTCGCCCGATTTTTTTATATTTATTTACTCAATGGTGAAGGATCACTTAAAAATTAAATAATTTTCGTATCCGAATCCATATTCCGATCTTCATCAAAATCTAATCGATTAGTCCTTGTCACACACACCACCTCTCCACCACCTTTTGCCCAAATCCATCCACAACTTTTTGATATCCTGCTATCTATCGTTTTTGGCCCTATCTCCCAATGGTGAAGAATCACTTTAATAAATTCTACTAGCCAGATCCGAATCCGGATCTTCACCTAAATGTAATAATTTCATCCGTGTCACATACACTGCATCTCTGCCAAATTTCGTCAGAATCCGTCCACAACTTTTTGAGATATCTTGTTCACAGACAGACAGACTGACAAACAATCAGATAGACAGGGGTAAAAACATAACCTCCATCCACCTTTGGTGGTGGAAGTAAACATATTTTCGCATTTTAAAATGTTCCGTCTTTACCATTCCATATAATTTTATGAGCAAATTGATTTGTGAAATTTATTGTACAATTGAATATGCTTCACTGTGGTATTGTGCAAGATGTACAGTGGAAATTTGTGTAAAATATATTCCTAAGGTCTCGAGTTATTTGTTTTTACCTCAACAATTACACATATCAAAAAGGCGAATTTAACACATTTATTTTTCATGAGAAGAGCCAACTATTTACCCTACCCCTTCCCTCCCCTGTCCTGCACCCGATGCTCCCCCTCCCTTTTCCTTAATGGTATGGACCTCAAACATCCGGGGCCTTCGCTCAAACCTGATTGATCTCTCCATACAGGTTGCTTCTGACAAACCAGACGTAATCTGCTTAACAGAAACTTTCCTTCTTCATGATGTCTCTGATTCCTTAATATCTCTTCCTGGTTACTCCCTCCTCCGGTATGATAGACCTGAGCCTCGTCCTGGTGGTGGGGTTGCTATGTTTATCAAAAACTCTCCTCCTCACTCTCCTTGCAAGCCTGGTGTTGCCTTAGCGGTTAGGGTGCCGGCTTGGGATCCTAGGATCCTGGGTTCGAATCCCGGTCAATCGCTGAATTAACGCCAGGGGGGTTGACTCAGCCTGTCATCCTTCTGAGGTCGGCAAATTGAGTACCACTTCACTGGTAATTCCCTGTGTGTCGCAAGAGGTGACCAACAGGGTTGGCAGCAGGAAGGGCATCCGGCCGTAAAACATTGCTTCAAAAAGAGGACCACGGTGCCCGAAAAAGGCCAACGTCTGCTCTGCGGGGGAAAATGGCCTCTAAAGGTGGTTCTTCTCACGCTCCTTGCACTGCCCTCTCTCCACCCCACCCAAGCAATACCTGTGGCTATGGCTTCGTCTCCGCTCCCACCTTTTGTTCAGATGTGTTTTGTACCGTCCTCCAAACAGTGATGACTCCATTTACATTTCTCTGTCTGACAGCATGGACCAACTTCTATCCACTCATCGCAACTCTCGCTTCCTCGTATGTGGCGACTTCAACTGTCATCATGCCAGCTGGCTGGGTGTGCGTTCCTCTCTCACCAGCCATGGCACCTCAGCAAAGGACTTCTTTGACTCATTGGGACTGACACAATCTGTCAATTTCCCGACCCGGATCTCAGTCAGTGGAATATCTTCTCTTCGAGACTTGGTCATGACAAACATCCCTGCAAATGTCTGCTGCTCTTCTGCTCCAATCGGTTCTTCTGATCATGTGCTTGTTAAAGTGGACATCTCTCTGGCCATTCTCAGAGAGCCTCCTCAGCGTCGACGAGTCTGGCATTTCACTCAGGCCGACTGGCACGGGCTGCAAGCAGCCATCAATCATCTGGACTGGTCTCCCATCTCTACTGCCTCTGACATCAATTCTTCCTGGGAAGTCTTCCAAAGCAAACTGCTCTCTCTCTCATGCACAGATTTATCCCATCATGTCTACAGTTGTCTTACCCTTCCTCCCGTGCATGGTACAATGAATCTTGTGGTGAGGCAGTTGCCCTGAAACAACTTGCCTTTGCCTCTTGGAAGGCAAATCCAACTGAAGGTAATTTCAGTTCCTTCCACCAAGATCGGAACAAGTGTGTGTCTACTTTTCTCTCCACACTCAAGAATGAACTCTCAAACCTGTCTCCTTCCTCCAAATCCTGGTGGCATCTGGTCAAATCCGTTTCTGGTGTTTGTTCCCCCTCCATCCACTCCCTCACCTCAAATGGCGACACAGTTGACACCGCACGGGACAAAGCCGAATGCCTCAACTCTGTGTTTGCCTCAAAATCTTGTGTCCCAAACCCATCTCTCTCTGTTCCCACCTTACCCAGTCGAACCCAACTGCTCCTGGACTCTGTTTCCTTCTCTCCTGACAAGGTGGAGAAGTTTTTGTCAAGCCTCGACTCTGATTCTGCAACTGGACCAGACGGCATCAGCCCACGCATCCTAAAATCCTGCTCTGCCGCTCTTGCACACCCTCTCTCAGTTCTCTACACCTTCTCTTTTGCTCAAGGTCATCTGCCATCAGTTTGGAAATCAGCCAACATTACCGCTTCACACAAAAAGGTGCAAAAACAGATCCTTGCAACTACAGACCAATCAGCCTGCTCTCAATTATCAGCAAAGTCATGGAATCCATCATTGCTTCGGATATCAAATCCTTCCTCTTCTCCAATGGCTTGATCTCTGATCATCAATATGGTTTCAGACCAGGTCACTCTACTCTGGACATGCTGCTTCTGCTGTCTTAACAATGGATGGAGGTCCTCAATCCCAAACAGGAAATTAGAGCTGTCTCCCTCGACATATCACGTGCCTTCGATACGATCTGGCACTCCGCTCTGCTCACCAAACTCTCCTCCTGTGGTATCTATGGAAATCTCCACGCATGGTTTGCGGACGTCCTCTCTGGTCATAGTCAATGTGTGGCTCTGAATGGATTTTGTTTGTTTGATAAATGTTAGCTCTTTCACGAGCCTCGACTCTGTATACAAAAAAAAAAAAATATATATCTCCCCTTCCTGTTCAGGCTGGAGTTCCCCAAGGCAGTGTTCTGGGCCCTGTGCTTTTTCTGGACTTCATCAATGATCTCTCCGACTCTTGAAAATCCTCTGTATCTCTTTGCTAATTACTCCACTCTCTGCCGCTCCATTCCTCATACCTCAGATCGGCAGTCTGCAGCCTTCTCACTCTCTGCAGACCAGAACAAAATCACAGACTGGTCAAACAAGTGGAACATGTCTTTCAATCCTGAGAAATCTCACACTCTTACTATGTCTCTCCAAAAAGACCGAATGGACAACAGTCCCATCTACTTTTTGAACAATCCTCTCCAAGAAGTTCTGTCACTCAAGCTTTTGGGTCTCAATATCTGCCATGATCTTTCCTGGGAAAACCACATTTCCAAGCTGGCCTCCAAAGCCAGTCGCCGACTGGGCATCCTCCGTCGTGCGAAGTCCTTCCTTGGCACACCTGAGCTCCTTAGCACATACATGGCTTTCATCCGCAGCTCAATGGAATTACTGCTCTCCCCTCTGGGCTGGTGCTCCTGCTTCACACCTAGCTCGGCTTCACGCTGTTGAAACCAAAGCTTTTAGAATCGTTGGAATCTCCTGCGATGAAGCTAACTCCGAGGGCCTTTCACTCACTCACCGCAGGCAGGTAGGTGGTCTTTCTGTCTTCTACCGACTCCTATCCAGCCTAGCTCCCCCAGCACGATCTGTACTCTGTCCTCCAAATATTCCTACAGGTCGCACAAGATCTGCCAGCAACCCTCTTCTGGTGAAATTGCCAAAATCAGGACTCTGCTCACCTTCACTCTTTCATACCTCTTTTCTCCTGCCTCTGGAATAAACTCCCTCACTCTCTTCAATCCCACTCGTCCCTCCAGGTCTTGAAAACAGCTGTTCACCACCATCTCTTATCTTCCCCCATCCAAATCCTTGATCCTTTCTACCCCCGTTAATTCACCCCAGATCCACTTTTTTTAAATACCGACTTCTTTCCTGGAAGTCCTGGCAGTGTCCATGTGTTTTATACCTCTCCCACCCCCCCCCCCCCCTCCTATGCCTCCTTCTCCCAAGCCCTCTCCCTCCCACAGATCTCCCGATGTCCCTGTTGTCTGCTGTTGTACTTGTGTGCTTCCTTCTCTCTCTCCCCATCTTGTCTTCCGCTCCCTTTATTGTTTGTTTTGTCTGTCAGTTTTTTTTTTCGTGATTAATGTTGGCTCTTACACGAGCCTCGATCTTGTAAACAAAAAACAACAATTATTTGTTGGTGAAATGGTCCACTTGCAGTGTCTGGCCATCAATTCCATTGATTTGAGTGCATTTTGCCAGTTAGTTCAAAGATCTGTTTCTCTTTAAGATGTTTAATGGATTGATGTCCCGTTTTGGAATCGCAGGCATTATGGGCTACGAGAAACTGACCAAGCTCGAGGAAGTGCAAATATCATGTCAGGCTTCGTTGGATGATCTCAAGCTCCAGGTCGGTGACACTGCATGGGAAATGAATGGCTCTTGGCTTATGAAAAAAACAAAACATTCACAAGGGATCTGAAGCACACACAGTGTACCTGAGAGCTGGGAGGCACATGGAAAATGAAAGAAGCATGGAAATTGCTCATTAGGGAACAGCGGGAAATGTTTTGCTCGCTGGGGGGGCGGGGGGGGGGCGTAGGGTGCACACGGTGCCCCCATATGAGCATATTGTCCTGTCCCTGTTTTTATTTTGTTCCAATCATTAAAATAATAGTCCTAGTCAATTTTTATGAAAATTGGACTCTATTTATGTGTCCCACCGTTCACTTGAATATTTCTACGAAAATGGCCATAAGCCGCCATTATAACAATATTATGGTAAATAGGCTGTCTTTAATTCCAGCATTAGTATCATTATTTGTTGTTGTTTTTTCTTGAGAGTTCAATGTGAATTGATTTACCTGTGTAAAGTTGTAAATAGAAATGCCAGGGATGAAATGTCCAGACAGTTGCCATGGAAACTGCTGCTAGATTTGGGCTATTTTTGGACATGCACAGTCTAGAGTCTAGACATTGTCTAGACATAACAATGCAGTCACAATATGAGCTGATTGACTGATCTGCTCTATAGCAAGTATATGCATTATGCAGGAACTGATCCTGATGTAGCTGACATGTTTGCCTTTGGCCTGTCATGACACAGATGCTATTACCCAGTTGTAGATATTGACACACATTTGTGATACGTTTGTGTGCGCTGCCAGAATTACTAGCAGAGAGGAAATATTATGGAGGAGGATAAATCATCACAAGATGCTGGTGTTCTTGATATCTGCTCAACTGATGAACTCCAGCATGAATCTACGCCAGGCTCGCCAGCAACTGCAGCAGGATCTAGTAGAATGAAAACAAGAAACTCTTCTGAGATATTTGCACTAGGTCAATCGATCACGGACGTTGATTCAGAAATAACTGGATCTCGCTTGCCTACAGCACTACAGGTCCTTCGGTGTCTGATATTCCATATACAGGATGGATATTCTACCAACAAAACCAAGTGGGATTGTTCCAAGCTGGTGCTTGCAAAGATTCAGCCTTTTTATGAGAAAGCAAACGTTCCTTTGATATGTGATCGCGAAGCATGTGAAAAGATCTTGAAGCTGCACGATGAGAACTCCAAACTAAGACAAATCCCCAAAAGTCGCCGTGACATGCCAACTGTTTTGAGCAAAGTCCATGAACATGAGCAGGATCTTTCCAAAACATTCTCACTCTGGCTGCTTGATGCTGAAGAGAAAATGAAAACTCCTGAGGACATCAAATTCCTGCAGTCCATGAAGACGGATTGTATTGCTGGCTTTGGAGGTTTTGACGCTTCCCTCGCGAAACAGAAACAGAGATCAGAACAACGCAAGCTTCTGGACAGACGAAGGCAAGAAAAGGCAGAAGCTGAGATGGCTGAGTTAACTGCTACAGCAACATTTGAGAGCAGTTCTGATACTGATCCTGGTGACACCGAGGATGGAGTGGATCTCTTGCCAGGAACCTCTATAGATACACATCCGAGAAGAAAGCACAGACGAGTGGTACATTCTGGGACAGAGGCTTTCATACCTCATAACATCATGAAATCCCCCAAAATGGTTGCACTTGCTACCAGAATGAAGATGACTCCATCACAACAGGCTGCTTTCACTGAGGCATTCGTCCAGGAAGCTGGAGGGGATGTGTCCAAAGTATATACATCGTATGCTGTGGCTGATAAATCCAGACGAGAAATCGGAAAGCAAATAGCTGAAAGTTACCAGGAGAAGTGGGATGTTCCACAGTTTGCTTCTTTTCATTGGGATGGCAAGCTGCTTCCCTCGCTCACAAATAAATATGAAAATGAGGAGCGGCTGACTGTGGCGGTTGGAGATGTGACAGACATCAAGGTTCTTGGTGTACCTGCTTACAAACCTGGAACTGATAAAAAATCTGGAGAAATCATTTCAAAGCTCACATTTGATTTGCTGTGCAGTTGGAACTGCACAGACTCCATTTGCAACATGGTGTTTGATACGACCGCTAGCAACACAGGGCATGTGTCCGCAGCATGCATTCAGATACAGGAAACCCTAGAACGTCCACTTTTGTGGTCTGGTTGTCGGCATCACGTAGGAGAAGTCATTCTTACGCACGTGTTTGAGGATCTCAAGATCGAGACATCCAAGTCTCCAGATGTCATGCTGTTCACTCGTCTCAGGAAAAATTGGAACTTGGTTCCCCATGAGAGCGATCAGCCACTGCACCGAATACAGTTAGCGTCATTTCCCGAGGAAGGTAAAGATCTAATTGATGAATGGCGTGCAGAAACCTTGCAACTCGTGATATCACAAGTTGACCAGAAACGGGACGACTACAAAGAATTTCTACAGCTGTGTGCAGTCTATCTCGATCCTGACTACCCTACTACAACATTTCAGCGTCCTGCTGCCTTACACGAAGCTAGGTGGATGGCGAAATTGATCTACTGTTTGAAAATCTGCCTGTTTGAGACACAAATCCAGGATCTCCCATCTGGAACAATAACAGCCAAGCACCAGGGAAAGAAGCTCACAGAATTCGTCACCTTTGCAACACTCGTCTATTCCACTTGGTGGATGCAATGCTCCATCAGTGTAGATGCGCCCTGGAATGACCTCCTCCTGTACAAGAAGCTGCTACGGTATCAGGAACTCAACACCATAGTGGCCAGTAGCGCACTGAAGGCATTCAGTCGACACCTGTGGTACCTTACCAGAGAGCTAATACCACTGGCACTATTCAGCAGTAACACCCCAGCTCATGAGTGTCGCCTACTTGCAGACCAACTGCTCCAAAAAAGACCTGACGCACCGCGCCAGCTTCCTGAGAATCGTTTCGGAAGAGGCTTCGGCAAACCAAGGTTCCCAACAGAAGTCAATCTCGGCTCAAAACTTGCTGACTTTGTCACCGAAGATTCATGGTTTTTCTTCCATGTTCTGAAGCTGGAAGCAGGGTTCCTGTCCCTGGATGTTTCCGAGTGGCCTGAATCAGAATTTTACAAGAATGCCTTGATCAATGTTGGAGCAATCAATGTAGTGAATGATTCAGCAGAACGAGGCGTGAAGCTGAGCTCCGACTTCTTGGCAGCTGCTCGCGGTGAAGAGCACTATCAGAATGTTCTCCAAGTTGTTGAAGAGAACAGAAAGATGAGGCCCAATCTGAGAAAAAGGACAACTGAACCAGATGATAAAAGTCAGGGACAATAAAGACATTGTTGGACCAAAAGTCATAAGCAGCTGATTCATGAGTTTGTTGCCTTTCTGTTTTGTGTATGTTAGCCAAATTGGCCATTATGTTCAATTAATACATTGTTGAATACATGTGTGAACTTGTGAAGGAATATAAAATGTACTTTATATCAATATCTGAACTATGTCTGTCATGCATTAATATTTTCTGTCGATGTTTGCTCACAAAATAAATCCCTACATGTGTCCTTTGTATGTATACCACCTATTTCTGTAAGCGTTTATTGCCGTTTATTTGTTTTTGCCAGTGAATATTCAAAGCAGTGGTGGGACACATAAATAGTTTCCAATCTTCTTGAAAGTTTGCCTGGCTTTCTTATTTTGGTATAGGAATACAATGAGACCAGGGACAGATTGATTCCATAAATATATATTTTTAAAGGGGCCCTAGGGGGGGGTGCACCCTAGGGGGGCGTCTGCGTATGAAGAGGAGGAAATGTGAAAGATATTTTCTTCCTGAGGAGTAAAGCTGAAGTGAAGCTCTCAATAGGGTTGTAATAATACTACATCGGTTGGATTTTAATAAATTTTAAGCCCGGTGTGTACCCCGGTTTAGAATAGGTACACCGTATCCCTGCGTGTCGTAAGAGGCGACTAAAAGGGTTGGCGTCAGGAAGGGCATCCGGCGATAAAAAAACATTGCCTCAAAAAGAGAACCATGACAATTACAACTACATATGGGCAGGGTACAGCCCGAAGTACCCGGTGGGGGACCCCACTCCCTCTCGTCAAAACTCAAGGTGGGGAACCCGATCGAAGCAAGGGTGGAAATCATTCCATTTATGACGAAGAAACGTCTGATGCCCGACGTGGAGATCGGTTTCTGAGGTTTGGGACATGGAATGTTGGGACAATGACAGGGAGATCAGGAGAAGTGGTGGAAGTATTGGTCAGAAGAAGAGTGGACATATGTTGTGTGCAGGAGAAGAGATGGAAGGGAAGTGGTGTGAGAATGGTGAAGGGTAGGCAGGGACAGAAATACAAGTTTGTGTGGCAAGGGTGCCCAGAAGGTGTGAATGGTGTTGGTGCCCTGTTTTCTGAGGAGTTTGTAGACAGTGTGGTGAGTGTGACTAGAGTGAGTGATAGGTTGATGATGGTGAAAATGATGATTGGAAAGCTCTTGGTGAACATCATCTCGGGATGTGCTCCGCAGGTTGGTCGGAGCGATGAAGAGAAGGACAAGTTCTGGTGTGCGATAGAGAAGCTGATGGAAAACGTGAAAGATGAGGAAGTTGTTGTGGTAGGAGGAGTCCTAAATGGACATGTGGGAAGGAGTATGGCTGGTTTTGAGGGAGTTCATGGGGGTTACGGATATGGTGTGAGAAATGGAGAAGGTGAAAGGATTTTGGAGTTTGCTGATGGAGCTGATTTGTTGATTTGTAATACTCAGTTCCAGAAATAAGAGGATAATAAGCTTGTTACATACACGTCAGGTGGGTCGACGACAACTGTTGACTACCTGCTGGTGCGTAGGCGAGATAGGGGGCACCTCTGGGACACAAATGTGATCCTGGGGGAGGAGGCTGTTTCACAGCACCACTTGGTTGTCTGCGACATAGGGTGAAAGGTGCGAGGAGAGCTCGGCGGGTGATGTACCAACCGAGAATGAAGGTGTGGAGGTTGAAAGAGGTGACAGTGAGGGAGGCATTAAAAGAGAGGCTGAATATGGTAGAGGATGATGTGGTTGAGCTTGAAAGTGGTTGGATGTCAATGAAAGATAGTCTGTTGGGAGCCGTTGGTAAGGTATGTGGATGGACAAAAGGACCACCGAGGCACTCGGAAACATGGTGGTGGGATGATGAAGTTGGAAAGAAGATTGATGAGAAGAGGAAGAAGTTCAAGGAGTGGCAGAAGGCGAAGGGTATGGGGGCACAAAAGGCAGAGCATGAAAGTTATAAGGCAGCCAAGAAGGCTGCAAAGAAAGAGGTAGCAAAGGCACAGGAGGCATGTAGGAAAATGTTCGGAGAACGTTTGGATTTGGAAGAGGGTCAGAGAGCGGTATTCAGGATTGCATAGCAGAAAGCGAAAGAGAGGTGTGATGTGATCCGGGTGAGTTACTTGAAGGATGAAGTGGGACAAATCGTTGTGGACCCAGATGGAATTAAAGGAAGATGGAAGAGATATATGGAAATGCTGTTGAATGCAGAGAATGAATGGGATGGCAACACAGAGAGTAACCCAGTTTCAGGACCGGCAGAGAAGATAACTGAGAAGGAAGTTGAGGAAGCGATAAAAGCAATGAAGAGTAGAAAAGCGGGAGGGCTGACGGGAGTTGTGGGAGATATGTTGAAGGCAGCGGGAAATTGGGGTGTGAAGAGAATGACAGAGATCTGCAATCTGGTGGTGAAAGAAGGCCGCATTCCAGTGGATTGGGAACTCAGTACCCTCGTCCCTCTATACAAGGGGAAAGGTGACCCTCTGGACTGTGGCTCGTATCGAGCGATAAAGTTATTGGAGCATGGAATGAAGGTATTGGAAAGGGTGTTGGAGAGGAGGATAAGGAAGAAAGTGAAGATTGACGAAATGCAGTTTGGATTCATGCCAGGAAGAGGAATGGCAGACACGCTTTTTATTGTGAGGCAGTTGCAGGAGAAGTATATGGAGAAGAGGAAGAAGTTGTTTCTTGGGTTTGTTGATCTGGAGAAAGCATTCGATAGCGTTCCACGTGAAGTAGTGACATGGGCATTGAGGAAGTTAGGAGTGGAGGAATGGTTGATCAGAGTGGTGATGGCAATGTACAAATGAGCGTGCATAGCTGTAAGGATGAAGAACGGGAACAGTGGTGAGTTTGAGGTGAAGGTGGGAGTGCATCACGGGTCGGTACTAAGCCCACTACTATTTGTAGCTGTGATGGAGGTGCTGGCTCAGAACGTAAAGGAGGGTTTACCGTGGGAGTTGTTGTATGCAGATGATCTGGTGTTGATTGCAGAAAGTATGGATGGACTGAAGGAGAAGATGAACAAGTGGGAGGAATGTATGGAGACAAAAGGTCTGAAGGTGAATATCGGAATAACTAAGGTGATGGCAAGTGGTAAAGCATGTGGTGAGGCGGAAAGAACTGGGAAGTGGCCCTGTGCTGTGTGCAGGAAGGGTGTCGGAGTGAATTCCATTCAATGTACAATGTGCGCTGAGTGGGTTCATCAAAAATGTAGTAGTTTGAGAGGGTCATTAACCAGTGTGGCAGCTACATTTATGTGTAAGGTGTGCACAGAGGGAGCTGCAGATGGAGGAAATGTTGAGTTGGATCTTGGAGACGGCGTGAAGCTGGAAGGTGTGAAAACATTTTGTTACCTAGGAGACATGCTGAATGGAGAAGGTGGATCAGACTCGGCAACGGTTGCTCGAGTGAGATGTGCATGGAAGAAGTTTCGGGAACTGAGTGGCGTGTTGACGAGGAGGGGAGTGTCGTTGAAGCTGAAGGGAAAGGTGTATGCTGCATGTGTGAGAAGTGTTATGATTTATGGGAGCGAGACATGGGTAATGAACGTAGAGCAGCAACTAAGGCTGGAAAGGGTGGAAATGCGAATGGTTCGGTGGATGTGTGGAGTATCGCTGAGAGAGAGGAAGACAAATGATGAATTGCGAAAGATGATGGGAATAGAGCCTGTGATGGATGCTGTGAAGAGAAACAGGTTGAGATGGTTTGGTCATGTGTTGAGGAAGGATGAAAGTGACTGGTTGAGAAGAGTGATGGAAATGAATGTTGAAGGAAGTAGAGGACGGGGAAGACCGAGAAAGACTTGGCTAAGGATGGTCGAAGAAGAAATGCGGGCAAGGGGGTTAACAAGGGGAGATGCAGAAAATAGGGCAAAATGGAGAACATTTTCATGGGGACCACAAGGCTAACCCCCGCTCTTGCAGGGAAAATGGCCTTAAAATGCCTGTTGTTGTGTTGTTGTTGGTTGGATTTTAATAAATAAAGGTAGCTGCATCTGTGGGATTTTAGTGTCAACGAGGAATAACTAGATGCAAACACAAAATGGGGTTTCATCCTTGAAAGTGTCATTGCTGAACTCAATTACCAAGAACAGTTGTTCTTAAGAAAGAATCAGGATGTAACGAGAAGTGGTTCAAAGAGAAGAAAGAATGAAGGAAACAGAATTTATTATCACCGTGGAAGAAAATATTTTTCATGACCCTTTTCATTTGGACTAAAATAATAACAGGCTTTAGACATCTCTGCATGTCCAACAAAGTTTATCAAACTAGTGTACACATGCACTCTGGCGTGAAGGCCCAAGAGCATGGTGTAACAAACTCTTACAGTACTGCACTGTGCAAAAGTTTGGCTTATTTTCACTTTTGTGATTCTAAACCCCATTCCACATATATGTCATAGATAGGTGGTGCCCACCCCTCCTGATGTATGTGTCTAACAATGTGTGCTGTGCCCTTTGGAATCTGTCTTTTATGTTCTTTTTGGCATTTTGCTGAGGGACTAGCTGGGCAGGAAACGTCGCTGCACAACACTGTACCTCTGTAGCTCCTCTGCAACAAGGGGCGGGGGCCGGGGAGCAGTCCTGCGACCATTGAACGGCCTCACGGTTCAATGGTCAATGAGAGCGGAGGGTGACGACGCGTCATGGATGACAATGGATGCGTCATGGATGCAATGAAGGCAGGTGTGATGGCAGGAAGCCAGGGAGAATCAGCTTTGCAAAAACTGATATGCACTTTGTTCTCTCCTGCTGTAGCCAGAGCAATGCTTTGCCCACACCAGAGCCACACCCTATCCTCTACTACCAAGTCCAGCGGCACGTTCCCAGCCATAGTGGCCGGGACCTGCCCTTGACCATAATGTGGTGTCCCGTCGGACACCTCACAGTATTTGTCTCATCACCCTTGCCATAGGAGAGGGTATTGCATTTGGATCCGTTTGTTTGTCTGTTTGTTTGCCTGTCTATTTGTCCTCACAGAATAAGTATACTTTTCTCTGCAACCGTTGGTCCAATTGACAGGAAATTTTCGCCATATTGAAGTTTGAACCTCCTCCTGTAGAATTTTTTAACTGATAATTATGACGTCACAGGTCACGTGGTACGTGATTCTCAAACTACATATGACGTCAAACTACATTCTCATCTTGGAAAAACTATGCACCTCTATATCTCCGAGAGCGCTGCGTAGAAAAAATTGAGAAATGGCTCATTGTAAAGAACTCCCCATGGGGAATAACATATGTTAATGATGATGTCATCGGTGCCTCCATTATGACGTCGTAATTCGACAAGTACAAAACTTCAATCAAGAAATTTCTTGAGCGTCATCTATGGATAAATTGGTGGGGAAATTTTTTTTACGACGTCATAGGTCATGTGGTACAACTGCCATATTGGATTGAACATAAATCTATGTCGTCAATAAACCACACAAACACAGCAGCTAATATAATAAACACCACACAAACTACAAACACATCTTGGCGTGAGGGTCTGCAATCTTGATTGCTCTTTCTTGTTCCTTCTGTCTTTCTACTGTGGAATGATTGAGCCAGATAAGGACATATGTATTTAAGGATTTCCATTTGTTCATTGGGCACCAATGATCGGTAGTGGATAAGGGTTCATCATTGGTACTGCTTCTTTGCTTCCCCCCCCTTGCCCCCCCCCCCCCCCCTACAGCTGTTTTTTTCCCATGATGCTTCAAAACGCTCCTCAAGGCTCTGTAAAAGGAAGGCTCCATATAAGGCTCTGTGAAACTTTAACGGAATGATAATGCTTTGTGATAACAATACTTCAAGAGCACGTTACAGATGCACGGTGAATCAGATGAAATGGAAATGTATGTTACATGTGCAGCATGCAAGGCTCTCGGCTCGCTCAGTTGTTAATTAGAGATGAGGCGTGCGGTATACATTAGTTCAGAAGAATTAAGAAGACCCATAATAACCTCCCCAAGGCAAGACAACCACTAGAAGTTGCTCATCTTACCCAATAGAAGATAATCTAGTGCTGAAATGAGAGCAGGCCTGAACATTAATGTCTCATCCAGCACTATGAACAGAATGCTGATTGCAGCATGTTTCCATGGCCAAGTTGCAGGAAAGAAACCGCTGCTGAGACCACAGAATAAGGTGAAGAAACTTACATTTTCAAGGCAATACCAAGATTGGGAGACTGAACAATGGAATCGGATACTCTGGTCTGATGAATCAAAGTTTGAACCTTTTGTATCTACAAGACGCCAGTTTGTATGCTGAAGACCTGGAGATTGTCACGACACACAATGTTTGTGGCCTACTGTAAAATATGGGGGTAGGCTCTGTGATTGCTTGGGGATGTTTCTCAGCTCTTGGTGTAGGAAAACTTGATAAATCAATGGGACGTTTTCAAAAGGGAACTGCAGGTTGCAAAACCGTTTAATCAGAAGTGAATTCATTTTCCAACAAGATAATGATCCAAAATACACCTGCAATATAGTAAAAACAGTTTTCAGAGAACAAGGTTACAGCTGGTGTGCTCACGTGTGAGAATGGCCGCCCCAGAGTCTAGCCATGGGTCTCAATGAGGTAATATGGAATTACCTGGATCATATGGGATTAGATAAGTAGAATAACAGAACAAGAGGAACCAACTTACTTACAGAACTATGAAATGTACTACACGATATTTGGCACAATATTCCAGTAAGAATGATTCATTTGTATACAGGGTAAAAGGGTGATGCCACTCAAGAAGGCAAATTGCAGACACAAAGTATTGCCTGATACTATAAAATGACACGCTCCTTGTCATTTACTTAAGCATGTTTGTTTCACGTGCATTTATAAAAGCTGTTCATTTACAATAATGAACACATATGACTGTTATTACCCCGTGCGTGAGACATAAAGCGGGGTTATGCAATTGGTTCACTCTGTCTGTCTACAGACAGGAACTACAGGATGCCCCCGCTTAAGGTCATCCCGGTTAACAGTGTGTCATTATAACATCAATACTAATAAGATACTAAGGCTTCACAGACGTCATGATTATTTACCTATAACTCACAATTACGTCAGCGGTTATAGACATTCCATGGAAAGTCTTCAGTGCTACTATGAAATCTATAAAGAAGAGACAGAGCAGCAAGCAGTCAACCATTGATGCTTTTTTCAGGAGGGAGGAACATGATCATCTCGACAACCAGCAGAAGCGGTCACTATGTCCCATGGGGAGAATGATTTCCCTCGTGTCCCGTGGGGAAAATTATTTCCCTCATGTCTCGTGGGGAAAATGACGTATGAAATGGCCGCAGAGTGCTGGAATGAAGCTCGCTTTAATGAGGTGTGAATTATGGTGTGAATAGGTAATAAACTCTTGAGGTCCGATTTCCTTTGTTTAGCGCTGGGTGCGTTATGTTCAAAAAAGCCGTGTTTGTGTGAATTGATCGAATGTTCGAAAGATGAAGCATTGTTAAAAAGTACAATGTTAGTATGAACAGATGTGGGTAAAGTGGGGACTCCATGTACTGTATTGCAATGCACAATGCAGAATATATAAACTATGATCAGTGTGTGAATTCACTAAAATGTGATGCATTTCGTGTGGACAAAGGAACCTAACCCCCCTTTCCCCTTATTTTAACTCCGGTCGAAAAGTTCATATAAAGGGGCGCCAATTTGATTCATTCATACAGCTGCATGAAAAAGTAAATGTATTTATTTGCCAGATGTAGAGCTCCCCTTTATATGAACTTTTATAGAGCATTAATTGGTTCCTCCTAAGAACACAAGGGTAGTCCAACATGCACATGAGATTTTTTGAATGTCCCTTCTTTTCTCTAGTTTGCCACATGGCACATACCATATAAAGGGGCCTTTACTATGCCCCTGGCATTTTTCCCAAGAATATATATTGTGCTCAGTAACACAAACCAAGAGTTAAAAAAACCCCTTCCCATGTACCTTTTCTCAAGATTGTGGGGTGAGCTCTGCAGTCATTGATAATTTGAATTGACACAGCTGTACATCCGAGCCCACAGGGTCAGAATGCATGGTCAAATAAACAGTCATCATAACACACGGGGCTAGTCAAACAATAGCTGGGTACCACAGTGCGCCATCAGATAGAGTGGACTTCCTCCAACAGTTGAGCTGGCTATGATATGGCTATCCAAGTAGCACCTCGTAACTGGAATGGTGACTGAAACAATATCCGACACACGCACTTGCTGTGAGATTCCTGACCAACAGGTGTTTCTGCTTTGCATCCACCCTGTTTAGGAAACCATACATAGGATTTTGAGTTGTAGCTTTGAAAAAAAAAAATTAAAGTTTAAATTGCAACTTTGGCTTTGGTTGGTTTATGAAAGACAGAACTGCCCACTGCTAAAGGCAGAGTGTCACATTCTGCACTGCTAACCCCAGTATCGGTCAGCCTGCAAAGGCTTTTGAGGCTTTTCGAAAAGCAGCGATTTTTCGTTTGCTTTGCAATGGGATGTCATCAAAAGAAATGTTAGAGATTGTCATTTTGCTGTCCTTTTCCAGGTGATGACCCTTTTGGACATGGAGCAGATACGTGTACAATCTCTCTTTCGTCTGCGTCTATGGCTTCTTGAGGGAAAACATTACAGTAGAATCCTGCAGAATAGCCAAAAGCAGCTTAAGTATGTACATATCCAACATGTTTTAAGAGGCACTTTTGGGGAGGGGGTGGGGGGGTTATTTCACTTGTTTATGATTTCATGTGAAGGAAGATCTTTAGCTATACCAATGTATCCAAATATGAGAAATCTACCCAAACAAATATCAAAGGAGAGATGCGCTTAATGAGAGGCACGTGAAGCATTTCTAGACTCGGGATGAGAATCTGGCTGAAACTACAGGTTTAGGTACAAACAGGAAGATCCATTTACACCACAAGGGACCAACATTGGAGGTCAGAGTATGAAGGATTATGCTTAAAATTCCACAATTATAGAAAACCAGTTGCTCTACAGCCAGAATCAAAACAGCAGATCCTCAGATCTTAGTATGCTGTATACTTCTGGGAAGGATATTTCTGGCACTTGTGCTGTATAGCCAGAGTAGAGAATGGTGCTTTAAATCTCCAAAAACTGACCTTCCATAGCATCAAATTGCTGGACACAGTAGTGGCAGTTGGTGAACTCTGTTTACAGGTGAAACATATCCATGATCCACGAGTCAAATGATAATATTTAACTGTCACTGCAGAACTCCAACGGCAAATATAATTCGGAACCAAAATAAATCGCCACAATTTGGTCTGGAATGCAGTTTGCCAGGGGTTGTAGGTGTCATCGTCATTAATAAAAACGAGGACCAGTTTGTTCCAGGAATGTATTGCGTGATCAACTGCTTTCAACATGTTTATTTTCCATCTTTTTTCTTTTTAAATTATATTTCATGTTTGTTCCTGTTGTACCCTCTTGCAGAAAGCTGGGTTTGTGTTCAAACTCTCAAATTGGTGTGCAGTTGTTGGACAAGGAGGAGACTCTTCGGTGAGTGTATTCTTTCATCTATGAATATATAGATAAACCATTGCATATCTTTTTTGCCGCAGACCTTGCATCTGTGCTCACACTGAGAAATAGTAAGATTTTGTGTTAATTATTTTCTGATGGGGTTGAGAGGGAGAGGGGGAAGGTAAATAAGGACGGACTGTTCAAAATGGCGTTTGGTCAAATCTGTTTCTGGTGTTTGTTCCCCCTCCATCCCCTCCCTTATCTCAAACGGCTACACAGCTGAATGCCTCAACTCTGTATTTGCCTCAAAATCTTGTGTCCCAAACCTATCCCTCTCTGTACCCACCATACTCAGATTCTGCAACTGGACCTGACGGCATCAGCCCACGGGTCCTAAAATCCTGCTCTGCCGCTCTTTCACTCCCTCTCTCTGTTCTCTTCACCCTCTCTTTTGCTCGAGGTCATCTGCCATCAGCTTAGAAATCAGCCAACATCACCGCTTAACACAAAAAATGTGCAAAAACAGATCCTTGCAACGACAGATGAATCAACCTTCTCCCAATTATCAGCAAAGTCATGGAATCCATCATTGCTTTGGATGTCAAATCTTTCCTCTTCTCCAATGGCTTGATCTCCGATCATCAATTTGGTTTCAGACCAGGTCACTCTACTCTGGACATGCTGCTTCTGCTGTCTCAACAATGCATGGAGGTCCTCATTGCCAAACAGGAAATTAGAGCTGTCTCCCTTGAATATATCATGTGCCTTCGATACAGTCTGGCACCCCGCTCTGCTAACCAAACTCTCCTCCTATGGTATCCATGGAAATCTCCACGCATGGCTTGTGGACTTTCTCTCTGGTCAGAGTCAACGTGTGGCCCTGAATGGGTTTCTCTCATCTCCCCTTCCTGTTCAGGCCAGGTACCCCAAGGCAGTGTTCTGGGCCCTGTGCTTTTTCTGATCTTCATCAATGATCTCTCTGACTCTCTTGAGGATCCTCGCTATCTCTTTGCTGATGACTCCACTCTCTGCCGCTCCATTCCTCATCCCTCAGATCGGCAGTCTGCAGCCTCCTCACTCTCTGAAGACCTGGACAAAATCATAGACTGGTCAAACAAGTGGAACATGTCTTTCAATCCTGACAAATCTCACACTCTTACTATGTCTCTCCGAAAAGACGAACCGACTGGACAACCCTCCCATCCATTTTCTGAACAATCCTCTGCAAGAAGTTCTGTCACTCAAGCTTTTGGGTCTCACTATCTGCCATGATCTTTCCTGGGAAAACCACATTTCAAATCTGTCCTCCAAAGCCAGTCGTCGACTGGGCATCCTCCGTCGTGCGAAGTCCTTCCTTGGCACACCTGAACTCCTCACCACATACAAGGCTTTCATCCGCAGCTCAATGGAATACTGTTCTCCCCTCTGGGCCGGTGCTCCTGCCTCACAACTAGCTCGGCTTCACGCTGTTGAAACCAAAGCTTTCAGAATCATTGGAATCTCCCGCGATGAAGCTAACTCCGAGGGCCTTTCACTTACTCACCGCAGGCAGGTTGGTGGTCTTTCTGTCTTCTACCGACTAATCTCCGGCCTTGCTCCCCCAGCTCTCTCTGGTCTCTGTCCCCCAAATATTCCTGCAGGTCGCACAAGATCTGCCTGCAACCCTCTTATGGTTAAACTGCCAAAATCAAGACTCTCTGGTCACCTTCACTCCTTCATGCCTCTTTTCTCCTGCCTCTGGAACAAACTCCCTCACTCTCTTCAATCCCACTCCTACCTCCAGGTCTTTAAAACAGCTGTTCACCACCATCTCTTATCTTCCCCCATCCATAATCTTGATCTTTTCTACCCCTGCTAATTTCACCCCAGATCCACTTTTTTGAAATACCAACTTCTTTCCTGGAAGTCCTTGCAGTGTCCTTCTGTTTTATACTTCAACCCCCTTTCCCAAGCCCTTCCCCTCCCACGGATCTCCCCTTGTCCCTGCTCTCAATTGTTGTGTTTGTGTGCTTGCCCTTCTCTCCCCATCTTGTCTACCGCTCCCCTTATTATATACTTTGTGTGTCTGTTTGATTTTTTGGGTGATAAATGTTAGCTCTTTCACGAGCCTCGAGCCTGTATACAAAAAAATAAAAAAAATAAAAAAGGGACAAGAGGCAGAAACTTCGCTTATTCTACGCCGTATTATGATCACTACGAATAAACACAACAAGGCGCCAGCACACATTCATGGGGGAAGGGGAGGGTAAAACGGACGTTGACAACCTGTTGCAAAATGGTTACAAGGTTAACAGATGCTTCTCCTCGCGATGCCTTTTGTCTCGACCCCACCAACGAACAACTGGCCGGAAACGGCATTCCCCAACACGAGCGGGTCATTAACGTCGGGAACTATGCAGGGAAGAGTGCCAGGGACACGTAGAGTAAGCACGTCATAGCCTCGTGCAGAAAGTGAGTGTTGTGCACTAACAGGGAGTCCGGCAGCCAGCAGAGGGCAATCATGTGCAGGCACGTGCAAGGTGGACAATGTCCAAGGCCGAAGAGAGAGTCCAAAAACACGTGTACAGCTAATGCAATCCAAGGCAAAGAGTAATGCAGGCACGTACTGAGGCCTGTGAGAGGGTCCGACCAAGAAAGGAGCACACGTCCTCAGTGAAACCAGCAAAGAGAGAGAGTAACATGTGTAGAGGCCTATGAGAGAGTCCGACCAAGAAAGGAGCACACGTCCTTAGTGAAACCGGCAAAAAGAGAGAGCGCAATGATCATGCAGGCACGTGCTGAGTGAACCTGGCAGAGAGAAAAACATGTGTGCAAGGCCTTTTTGTCAGGACCATGGCGAGGGTGGGGCTGCTATTCGAGGGTGTCCAGGCTCCCAATTAGTGGAGCCCCTCACTCTGCCCCCTCAATCTCCCCAGAAGTTCCTCAGGCCTTGATTGGTGGGTTGGAAAAGTTCCCTGTCCACAAAATGTGTTTGCAAGCATCCACTCTTGAGGCCTTTGGCCTGTCTTCTGTCCTTCAAGACTTTAAATCAATCTGTCGATGCAATCTTTGTGTATCTGTCTGGTAAATTATCCCTTATCAGTGGAGGGCCTATCTTTCCTTTCCCCAACGCATGAAGACATACCAACCCGAAATAAGGGGAAGGGGCTAAGATAATGGTCTGCTATGAAATAACTTTTAAGGGACCTGTATGGTGGTTGCCATTACTTTTTAGTGGTTTCCCAAAACCACAACTATATATGTATGTATATATATATATATATATATATATATATATATATATATATATATATATATATATATATATATATATATATATATATATATATATATATATGTGTGTGTGTGTGTGTGTGTGTGTGTGTGTGTGTGTGTGTATATATATATATGTGTATATATATTATAGTCTGTCTGTCTGTGATACGTCTGTCTGGCTACACCCAGTCTGGGAGGGGCTTCAAAAGCAAATATCCACCATTTTGTTTACTCGCATAGCTTTGAGGCCTCTTTTGTTAGGCCAGCGGTGTCTTGCTCTTTCTCACTGTTTTATTTCAGCTCAAATTCGATATCTCATTTCATTTTTCACAGTTGCTAACATGGTTTTAGACTCGGTTGAAAAAAAACGGGAAGAAAATTTGCTGAAAGTTACCGTTTATAGAACGAAATGAATTTTCAAAGGCCTGTAACATCGAAGGCTATTGACACTCTCTCAAGCCTTTATCTCCACACTAACTCACCATCTGATTTCATTTTTATTGATGGTTTTAGACTCAGTGTCAGCAATAATTGAGAAAATTCACGCACACACCGGAAATCGCTGAGACATTTTAGAAATTCGCAGCACGGTCTCTCATACACTGCCTAAAATAACAGACGGGAAAATGCCGAGACGTATTAAAAATTTGTGGCGGACTTTTCCATTTGATGACAGTCGTCAAGATTAAATATTGAATTTATATGTCGTCACAATAATGTGGGGAGAGGAGCACAGCTTTGTTCACGTATCACCACAGATGGGAAATTGCCGACAGATATTTCTTCATTCTGATTTCATTCATCGTTATTAAACGGAAGTAAGGGTAATCCTGTTTAAACACACCATTCATTCCATCGATGTTTTTTTTTTCGCACGAGTTTTCAAGGCTGAATCGTGTTCTCACATCCAGGATTGATAAACAAACTCCATTTCACGTGTGCATGGACATGTAATTCACAAGTGTAAAATAAATAAATACAGATGGGAGATTGCCGAGAGATATTTTTTGTCCCCCGTCGCACCGCGGAGCGAAAGGGGGACGATGGTTTTCCCGTCCGTCCGTGCGTGCGGGCGTGCGTGCGTAAGTGAATTACCGAATTCTAATTTGGTGTGTGGGTGCAACCCACGTCAAAATCCAAGATGGCCGCCGCCATGTATGTCTGACGCCATGTATGTCTGAACCTTGTGAGCGGAATATCTTGAAAAATAAGCGAAGTACCAACTTCTAATCTGGTGTGTGGGCGTATCTAGGCATAAGGAAGCACGCTATTGAAAATTGGGTCGCCACGTCAAAAGCCAAGATGGCCGCCACCATATATATGTCTGAACCTTGTGAGCGAAATATCTTGAAAAATAAACGAACTACTAACTTCTAATCTGGTGTGTGGGTGTAACGACACATAAGGAAGAACGCTATTGAAAATTGGGTCGCCACGTAAAAATCCAAGATGGCCACCGCCATGTATGTCTGAACCTTGTGAGTGGAATATCTTGAAAAATAAGCGAGGTCCCAACTTCTAAT